>NC_135978.1:15252877-15525316 GCF_053455715.1 Rhinoraja longicauda
TCTCTCTGTGTCTCTCTCTCTCTGTGTCTCTCTCTCTCTGTGTCTCTCTCTCTCTGTGTCTCTCTCTCTCTGTGTCTCTCTCTTTCTGTGTCTCTCTCTCTCTCTGTGTCTCTCTCTCTCTCTGTGTCTCTCTCTCTCTGTGTCTCTCTCTCTCTGTGTCTCTCTCTCTCTGTGTCTCTCTCTCTCTGTGTCTCTCTCTCTCTGTGTCTCTCTCTCTCTGTGTCTCTCTCTCTCTGTGTCTCTCTCTCTCTGTGTCTCTCTCTCTCTGTGTCTCTCTCTCTCTGTGTCTCTCTCTCTCTGTGTCTCTCTCTCTGTGTCTCTCTCTCTCTGTCCCCCCTGTCAACCCTGCAGAAATGCCCAGACTTTCCCAGGCAGGTAAACTAGCCCAGCAACCACAGGCAATTGGCATTTTCTCCATTGAGCTGCATTAAATCCCTTGCCTACTGGATCATTTAAAAACTTGCTAGGTTCAGCCCATTTCCAGGAAGATTTTTAAAAAATTTAACCAAAAATAATTTCTACAATCCAAAACAATACAAACAAACCCACCACCATGAGACAAAGTGAAACAAATATTCTTAAATTCTAAATATTGAATAACTATTTCCCCATCCTTATTGAGGATTAAGGAAGAATTTATTTGGGAGTAGCTCGGTTCTTTTTTAACGGCCTAATGTCATCCACTAAAACCTGCTGGAATACAAACAATTGAGAGACATCCAACAAGTGAAATGTCAGTTTATTTAAACATTCTAGTCAATGTGCAAAATGTTCCAAGATCTGTTTGCCCACAACTCAGTTAACCCAATCCGACAGATCCAAGCTCGAAACCGGTGACTTTCAGAACAGTTATGCATTGAAATCACAGATTGGCACACCAATCACGTCTTTATATTATCCAATTAATCAAGACTTTGTTCGTAAGTCTAGCTCTGTCTGTAAATCATGTGTTTGAGTTTTATGTGATGTTCCTTTCAAGTATCGTACCGACAGAAAGATAAACTAGCGCCTCAGTGAAACAGTGGGAGAGAAATGCCATTCAGACGTGCTAAGCCCATGTCCAACCGCGATCCTCAGACCAAGAGGAATGTGTGATTAGTCAGAGACTATCTGCTACAAAAATCAGCAATTGGCTGTTTTTAACTTTTTCATCTTTACAGAAATCTGGATCCAACCAATCTAAATGCAAGTTGATGACTATGTAGACTATTTGACATTTTTAGACTGCACTGTTCGGACCGCAGTGTGTATTGTTAAGGTTGTCAACTGGCTTTGATTTATCTGTTTCACAGAGTTGGAGCAGATTTCTCGGTGAATGCAGCCAAATCACCAAGCACTGCCAAACCTTTTAACCTTGGTTGAATTGACGGGAGATATTTTTCCACACAGAGGGGAGCCCTTCTATTAAATTCCTCTTTGCCATGGAGATTTTGAAGCACGTGACAAGATGCATGAGTCGCAAACTGCTTGTCATATTTATGTTAACATCTCCATCGTTAAAAGGGACCATGTGAAATTCAGACAGTAATGTGCTCAATTCCTCAAAGACATTCAAGATCTTAACTGGAAGTAGAAACATACTTCATAACCTAACTGGTATGAATAGGGTTCTTGATAGCTCCTGATGCATTCTCCATATAACTTAAACAATAACCAAAACTTTAGGCCACAGGCTGCCATAAATTATTCTTATTTTCTTCACTCATCCTCCTCAAAGGGTTGATTCATGAAGGGTGGGTCCTCCATCCAACCGAGTTTAGGGCTTTTAATTCTACTTGGCCTGCCACAAATAATTCTAGTATTGGGACCCAACAATTAGACGAAGGTTCAGACGAAAGATAGTCCGAGGGTCTCCAATGAGGCAGATAGCAGTTCAGGATAGTTTCTTCCCAGCTGTTATCAGGCAACTGAACCATCTTACCACAACTAGAAAGCAGTCCTGAACTGCTATCTGCCTCATTGGAGACCCTCAGACTATCTTTGATCGGTCTTTGCTGCCTTTGTCTTGCACTAAATGTTACTAATGTTATTCCTTTATCATGTATCTGTTCACTGTGGACGGCTCGATTGTAATCATGTATTGTCTTTCCACTGACTGGTTAGCACGCAACAACAGCCTTTCACTGTACCTCGGTAAACTAAACTCAAACACGGGTTAACTGATTTGCAGTATACAGGATTATAATTTGAGTGTTAACACTCAGATTGCCCGGTACCTTCAACTGCAGTAACGTTGCTGATAAAACTTGCTGTTATTGAGAAGGAGATAGAGTCGAGCAGAATGGTTGTATTTGTTGGACCTGGAGAAAGAGAGGTATCTTTAGGAGCTGTTTGGAAGATATGATAACGTTATGTGTAGGAAGGAACTGCAGATGCTGGTTTAAACCGAAGATGGACTCAAAAAGCTGGAGTAACTCAGCGGGACAGGCAGCATCTCCGGTGAGAAAGGATAGGTGACGTTTCGGTTCGAGACCCCTCTTCCGATAACTTTATCTTGATTCTGCTGCTTTGATCATTTTTGGAAGTTAGGAAGAACCGTTGCTTTCCCAATTTGCATGAATTCAACCATGTTTAGCATGATTTTAAAATCCTTCCTTATACTGAACCAGAACACCACGTCACTGTCGAGATTATCACAGAACACACAAGTTGAGTACATTGTACCTGGAACACACCGTGCACACGACAATGAAGATCTTGCTAGCAGCAGCGTCACGGACACGTGTGCGTCACAGACACATCATCTGCGTTAAGCAGACCATACATTTATGCGCAAATTACTCAAAACAGTGAAAAGAAAAAAACAACTGTTCGAAACAAGACATTGTTTCGAAAACGCCATTAGAAAGCAAGTCCACGACAGTGCAATAGGTCAGTGGTGTTCCATTGCTGAGGTAGGATTCGCCTTATGCAGGGATGGCACAAAATGCTGCGGCAAACTCCTCGGGCCCTTGTACAGACGTCCTGACCCGAAAAGTCAGCTATCCATGTTCTCCAGCGATGCTGCCTGACCGGCTGAGTTACTCCAGCACTTTTCCTTGGTAAACCAGCATCTGCAGTTCCTTGTTTCGGCGTGTGCAGGTCAGATCAAGAACATGATGGTTGGTGTTCTTAAAGCTGTAGTACGGAAAGTATTTTGGCAATAGTTCTTGCACTTCCAAACCTGCAGAGGCATGCCCGTGTTCTTACTGTGCATTGCTTTCACTACCTGGTGTGTGCCATATAAATCATCACATGCACTGAAGGTTGCCTTTGAAGGTGACCAATGCTTTGGTCAGTGTCTTGGTCACCTGAGTAACAAGAACAATGTGTCACTTCCAACTACTTTCAAAAGGTGACTCATAGAATGTACTTTATAGGTAGGCTGGAGGTGACTGGGGGGAGGGGGGGTCACTGAGAACAAAGGGGGGACCCTAACTTTGTCAGCACCAAATCTAACTCTCTTGAAAACCTCCAGTGAATTGGCCTCCACTGCCTTCTGTGACAGAAGTGACTTTGAAAAGACGGTCAGTCCTCAGCAGAATTATCAAATGATTTCTCTTTGCTCGTCTAGGCTATGCATCTTCCAGTATACCACCATGGGACATCAACACAACTAACTCTTGCGATTCTGCTTCGCAGAAACCTTCCTGTAAGAAATTCGGGAGTTTGCATTTGTCATGAAAACTGCAGCAACACCATTGTGAGAGGCACACAATTACAGAGTGACAAGTTTACATGGGCTGTTTCATTGTTTATATTTATAATGGGGAGGGGGGAGGGGGGGGGGGGGGGGGAGCTGAAAGGAAATACAGAGGGACAGTTTAACTCCCCTCTGCCCACTACACAAGTATCAAAATTTATATATTTAAAAAGCAACACCACAATCCTTTCTACATTCAACACATATTGACGCTGAGGCCAACCTGCCAATGCCTTTTGCTCCTTATTGAATTCAGAGTATGGATAACCGTAGCAATGTGGCCTTAAAGGAGCATGCAGTTCCAACTTAATGATCATTAGAGGGTGTAATGTTCCTGCCTTTATTTGCAGCTATATGTCGTTAAACTTGCCACGAGTGAGACGTGGGTGCCAGACATATGTAAAGTAAGCATTATATCCAAGTAACTTTAATTTGTTCACCATTATTACTGCAATGAATGATTTTGTTCAAGAGAAGAACTTAAGAATTTGGCTTAACGTCATTTGGACCCAACCATTAACTTGGAAATCTTTATTTTTAAGGAAACAAGAGTAGAGGGAAATGTTTCCAGTTCAATCTACTTTAATTAACCAGTCCTTGTTGTGTTGAATTTGTGGTAATGTTCCAACATAACTGCATTGTTTAAAAGCCAATTAATGTCTTCACTATTTTGTGTCTGAAACCAGCAAGCTTCAGTCTCCCAACAGATGTATACCTTGCAGAACTGTTACTTTTCTGGGTATCGATGTGGGGGTACAGGGTTTGGTGGTGAGAGAAAATATATTTGGTTTTGTGTCTGATTTACAGATTTAAGTGATATTTCTTTGGGGGTGGTTTTCATGCCAGAAAACATTCACCGCCCTCCCTCAGTTAATGGTTCAGGTCACTACCTTTGCCTAAATCCAAACCCTTTTCCTAAAGCACTTTACAAGAGCAAGTTTGGATTGAGCTGGGATTCCTCTGTGAATTCCACTGCAATTATTCACTCAGGCCACCATGGCAACATCTCTCAAATACGTGGGCACCATTGAAGACGTGGAAGAGATGGGAAGGAACTCCCATAGTGATGCATTCCGGTAAACAGTGTGCAAAGTAATGGCTTCCCTTTATGATTTAGGGAATAACCTTGGGTTATTCTCAGGATATTAAAGGCAAGCAAAGCTGCACGAGGGATTGTCAAGAATGTACAGAATTGGCTGATTGCTAAACCTAAAGAAAATGCAGATCAAGGGCATGTGGCACACTGCCGCTAGTTATGGTTAGTGGCAGGCATCACACATACTGCATCACCATAGCATGCGACCAATGGGTCCCCTGCGTTTGTGCTGGCTCTTTGATAGATTAGTGAAGTAATCCCATTTGCTGTTCCTTCCCTTCGATTATTTATCCTGCTTCTTTCTGAAAACATTATTATTGAATTGGCTTCCACCGTTTCATGCGTTGCATTCCAAAACTGCAAATATCATCGGCAGTGTCTAGGCTTTCATTCTCATATTCCCGATTTCTTGGACTACAGTTGTCCAATCTTAAAATATCCAATGATGTATGCTTTGGGTGCATTAAACATTGATGTTGTTTATTCTACAAACACTGGCTTCAAAAACTGCTAACTCCTAATCTTCATGGTTAACACATTCTTTGCATTTTCTGTTGGCTTATTCCTTAAGATCCTTATAATGTGCTCTGGTTTTTCTGTATTTCATTTTTTTTCCCCTGTAAAGTCTGATGCTGGAAGGCTATAAGTGCTTGGTCCCAGGGTCATTTGTTTATGCTCTTTGTGCTTGAGGCCATGGTAAACGAATGGACTTTTTCATCCTTGTTTTCAAGTCTCTGTTTGGCTTGCTTTGCAACCTCCTCCATTGCAACATTCTGTCAACGCATCTCCATTTCCGCTCTCCAGATCATCCCAGAACAGAACAGTCCCCCCTCCCCCCCCCCCCCCCCCACTCTCCCCCCCCCCTCCCCCCAAAGGAGGCTGAACCTTCAGGTTCCAGGACTAACTGCCCTATTCCTGTTACTTTAAGATGCTCTTTTAAAACAAATCTATATTTGGTCACCTCCATATATTGCTCCATGGAGGTTTTATTTGAGGACATCCTGCTTGGCACTTGGGATTGTTTTGTTGCATTAAAATGCACTGTGTAAAATAAACCTGTCGCTTTGACTGTAGGTAGTGTGATAATCAACCGGAGACGACTTTAGAATTGAGAGTGGAATTCCAGGTCCACCTATTGAAATGAATACTGATGGAGCAGTGACTTTCAGGATTTGAGAGAGCTATGATGCAAGGAGATTTTAATATCTTGCCTTCAGTTTCAAACCACACATCACTGGATTCAAGAACAACTATTTCCTCACTGTTATCAGACTTTTGAACGGACTTTTCATGTGCTGGGATGAATTTCCTGATCTTCCAATCTACCTCGCTACATCCCTTGTACATTTTTTTAAATCTACATCGTTGCGGTCCTTGGACTGTTTTCTAATTGCACTTTCTCTGTAGCTCTTACTCTATAGTCTGCACTCTGTTTATTTTTTGTTTGCACTGCCTGTTGTACCTATTGATGGCATGATTTGCCTGGATAGCATGCAAAACAAAATTGTTCAGTGTACCTTGATGCACGTGACGGCTGTGTGACTCTATAAAAAAATATATAAACCCATGCCATTGCCTCCCCATGGATTGTCCTGGATCTTCGTGGCCTGAATCAGAATCACTACTCATCCAGCATCTCGGCTAAAACGTCTCTGCATCTTGAGAAATGGAACTCCTGCTCACTCCCCAGAGCCTTAAATGAAAAAGCGAATGAATGGAGGCTGGTGGATGATGGAACCATGTTCACCTGCGATTCAGGGCTGGATCACTAACAAATGTGGAACATTTCTGTAGGAAAACCTGATCAGGGACTGTTAGAACTGTGCAGCAAGTCAGTGCCTTGGGAAAGGGAGGTCCAAGTTGGCAGGAATTGGATGAATGTGTTTAAATAAGTATTTGTATATCTTGGCTGCCGTTACCATGACAGCCAGCAACATCATCTACAACCTCGTTGGATTTCAACAATGGGGGAATCCCGCGTTCAGACCGCAAAATAAATCATTGTTCATTAAATGATTTAACTTTTCAATCTGCACCCAATACATTAATGATATAAAAATTCATTCCTATAGTTATCGGGGACTGTACCTTTAAGAATAATGTATGGGCAAGCAGATGCTTGCTTGTAGACTTTGCTCACTGCTATTATGTGCTGACTGGTTTTATACTTTGCACACCTGCGTGATGAGATTAAGTTGTGGTCCTGCGTGATGAGATTAAGTTGTGGTCCTGCGTGATGAGATTAAGTTGTGTTCGATACGTCCTTGTTTACTCCATTGTATAAAGGAATGAGTGGAGCGCTGCTGTGGCAGAGAGACTCGTTCAGACTCCTGTCCACTCTCATGTATTAAACATTCAGTTGGATCTAAATTGCTGTGACTGTCGTTTGTTGGGGAAATATTTCTAACAATTAATCACTGTGATCCACATATGCGTGTATTAAGCCCTGTGTGTAACCTGTGAAAAGCCCCTAGTTTCAGTCAGAGATACCATTTGTTGCTCTTTGTTTTCACAGGCAAGCATGGCACAGAGCGGGAGTGTGGATGAAGGAGCCAGGAGCAATAACTGTCATGAACAGTTGCTGACGTGTGGAGTTCAGAGCCTTTCGGACAAGAAGGACATTATTACCAGCTTGGTCTCTGCCCTGGACTCGATGGTCAGTGCGATCTGTTCTACTGTGGCAGCCATGCTTGATTAACACGGGTGTCAATTCAGGTCTCGTCCTCGTAAATCCCTTTAGCACCACTTTCCCCATTCATGTTATGGAAGTGATCATTGTTCTCCTCTCTCCCACACCCCTTCGGGGAAGCATGCACACGCACACACAGGTCGATCCAAAGAGACATGTGCAATGTGGAAGTCAAACTTCTTGTGATAAGTGTTATTTTCACGGTGATTTTCATTGTGATAGTGAAATGCAGCTAGTTTACAGGGTAGGATGATTCATTGTTTGAGCCTGTTCTATCATTCACTAAATTGGGGCGTAGATATCTCAACTCTGTATCTTAATTCCATCTATTGGCGCTGATTCCACAGCCATTCATGCCCTTCCCTAACAAAAACCTATCCATTGCAAGTTTGAAATATGAAACCTGCACTCAATCTGTTTTTTTGTGGAGAGAGTTGCAAAGGTCAGGTAGCGGGAGTCCCCTTGTGTTCATTATCTCGCTCATTGGACAACACCAGTGAATTGCCTTTCACTGTCCAAGGTTAATCTTGTGGTTCTGTCCTGCCCCGCCCCGAGACTAATATCTTTGTGATCCTTTGCTGTCTACAGTGCACCGCGCTCTCAAAGTTAAACGCTGAAGTTGCCTGCATCGCCGTTCATGACGAAAGCACATTTGTCTTGGGAACAGAGAAGGGGAAAGTGTTTCTGAATGCGAGGAGAGAATTGCAGAAAGAATTTGTCAAATATTGCGGTAAGTTTCGCAACTCTGCGCTGATGTTAAGGTAAATAAAACTGATGTTTGAGCTGCCAGCACTGGAGCACCAAAGCTGAGTTTTGCATGTTCTTCCAGCATGTCTCACTCTAGGTAAGAACATAATGGTGGCTGACCCGTCAGTGTGGAGCTGAGGCAGTCTGCATTGTTAGAAAGGGAGAGAAGAAGGTCTCGACCCGAAACGTCACCCATTCCATCTCTCCAGAGATGCTGCCTGTCCCGTTGTGTTACTCCAGCATTTTGCATTGTTAGAAATGTATAGTTTGAATACTTTTTTTTGCACTAAGGCCCATTGCCTCTGCCCCTCCCCGGCACAATTATGGACATAAAGATGGTAATGTAGGAATCCATCTTTGGTTGAAGTACTAACTGGGACAGTTTCTTCCCAGCTGTCATCAGGCAACTGAACAGTCCTTTCATCAGCTAGGATGTAATCCCGACCTCCCATCTATCTCATTAGAGACTTTTGAACTATCTTTAATCGAACTTTATCTTGCTCTAAATGTTGTACCTTTTATCCTTTGTCTGTGCACAGTGGACAGCTTGATTGTAATCGTGTATAATCTTTTCTTTGACTGGATAGCATGCAAACAAAAGCTTTTCACTGTGCCTCTGTCCATGTGACAATAAACCCTAAAATAAACTACAACTACTATTATGCTTTGCCATTGACTTTGTGGCAACGTGACAATTTGTTCAGCAATGGCAAGGGGGACTCCAGGCAAATATGCTCCTATTTAAAGAAGAGCTGAGGAGATGGTGCTATTCTAACCAACATTTGCCCCTTATCAAAATCACCAAGGGCAGATGAGCTGGTCTTATCTCTTCTACTCGTGGGATTTTGAATCGTACACATTCGCTGCCCTCTGTGTCAATAGACAATAGACAATAGACAATAGACAATAGGTGCAGGAGTAGGCCATTCAGCCCTTCGAGCCAGCACCGCCATTCAATGCGATCATGGCTGATCACGTAATGTTGTAGTTTGTGACCTATTAACAGAATAGTCAGACAACCAAAATCGTTTAACCTCTTTATTCTACCCACCCAGATGGGAGGGAGCCTAGATACCGGAGTGTTCAAAGACACTCAGGAAGCTAGTGTAGTCTCTCTCCCCGAAAGCTTACATTTACACACCTTTTATACCCTAAATACATGTGCCAGTATTTTTCCATCGCTGCCTTATATGGCAAGTTTACAATGTCCTATAAATCTTTATGTGTCCTTCGGGACCTCCGAGTGACCTCTTCTTTCTTGGGAACAAAGGGCAGTCCATATGGCAAGATGTTCTTCTTAACACTTCAAAGCTTTGAGGCCAGTTGCTGATATCGGAGGATACGATCAGCCATAAACCGCGCTTCCATGCTGACAACAGGATGCCCCAGGAATAATCCAAGCTGGAGCTTTTACACTCCTGCAATAAAACCCACATTGCTGCATTCGTAATGTTATCCCTTACAGTAACAAATGTGACTGCATTTCAAAAACACTTGAACATCTCTGCTGAGTTTTGGATGTCCTGGAGTGCCCTTTCTAGACACAATCCTTTTAAAGAACACGTCCAAACCTCTAACTGAGAGTCTGTCAAAGGCTGAAGGAGATGACTTGATGTTTCATTTAATCAATGTGAAGGGATTTGAATAACCCCTCGTTCTGTTAATGGCCCCAGGCACATGCGCTATCTCTGAATTGTTGCACAGGCCTTTGATGGGATGGGCCAAATACTGCTCAGCAAAAAAGCTCAATAGATGCCCAGTGGCACTGGTGGTCCCTCGGGGTGAAAGGTCAGAGTCTCCATTTCACCAACCTAGAGCGTTATTAGTAATGGGCTTTGAGGATGTAACTAGGAAAATTGACAGGGGAGAGTCAGTGGATGTGGTGTACCTCGACTTTCTGAAAGCCTTAGACAAGGTCCCACATAGGAGATTAGTGGGCAAAATTAGAGCACATGGTATTGGGGGTAGGGTACTGACATGGATAGAAAATTGGTTGACAGACAGAAAGCAAAGAGTGGGGATAAATGGGTCCTTTTCGGAATGGCAGGCAGTGACCAGTGGGGTACCGCAAGGTTCGGTGCTGGGACCCCAGCTATTTACGATATACATTAATGACTTAGATGAAGGGATTAAAAGTACCATTAGCAAATTTGCAGATGATACTAACTAAGCTGGGGGGTAGTGTGAATTGTGTGGAAGATGCAATAAGGCTGCAGGGTGACTTGGACAGGTTGTGTGAGTGGGCGGATACATGGCAGATGCAGTTTAATGTTGATAAGTGTGAGGTTATTCACTTTGGAAGTAAGAATAGAAAGGCAGATTATTATCTGAATGGTGTCAAGTTAGGAAGAGGGGATGTTCAACGAGATCTGGTTGTCCTAGTGCATCAGTCACTGAAAGGAAGCATGCAGGTACAGCAGGCAGTGAAGAAAGCCAATGGAATGTTGGCCTTCATAACAAGAGGAGTTGAGTATAGGAGCAAAGAGGTCCTTCTACAGTTGTACCGGGCCCTGGTGAGACCGCATCTGGAGTACTGTGTGCAGTTTTGGTCTCCAAATTTGAGGAAGGATATTCTTGCTATTGAGGGCGTGCAGCGTAGGTTCACTAGGTTAATTCCCGGAATGGCGGGACTGTCGTATGTTGAAAGGCTGGAGCAATTAGGCTTGTATACACTGGAATTTAGAAGGATGAGGGGGGATCTTATTGAAACATATAAGATAATTAGGGGATTGGACACATTAGAGGCAGGAAACATGTTCCCAATGTTGGGGGAGTCCAGAACAAGGGGCTACGGTTTAAGAATAAGGGGTAGGCCATTTAGAACGGAGATGAGAAAGAACTTTTTCAGTCAGAGAGTGGTGAAGGTGTGGAATTCTCTGCCTCAGAAGGCAGTGGAGGCCAGTTCGTTGGATGCTTTCAAGAGAGAGCTGGATAGAGCTCTTAAGGATAGCGGAGTGAGGGGGTATGGGGAGAAGGCAGGAACGGGGTACTGATTGAGAGTGATCAGCCATGATTGCATTGAATGGCGGTGCTGGCTCGAAGGGCTGAATGGCCTACTCCTGCACCTATTGTCTATTGTCTATTGACTGGATAGTCCACTGTCCATCCAGACAATTGAAGGAAGTCAAACGCATGTTTTTGTTTGGAAAGAGAGAGAATAATGGATCGAGTGAGCTTGCAGCCATAGAGTCATGCAGCACACAAACAGGCCCTTCAGCCCAACTTGACTGTGCCGTCCAAGGTGTCCCATCTAAGCTAGTCCTATTTGCCTGCATTTGGCCCTTGTCTCTCTAAATGTTCCTATCCACGTACCCATCCAAGTGCCTTTTAAATATTGTACCTCCCTCAACTACCTCCTCTGGCAGCTTGTTCCATATACCCACCACCCACTGGAAAAAGTTGTCCTTCGGGTTCCTATTCAATTATTCCCCTCCCACCAAAATCAACATCCTCTGGTTCTCGATTTCGCCCCAGCCTGAGTAAAAGATTGTGTGCATTCACACTCTCGATTCCCCTCATTATTTTTATACACCTCTGTAAGATCACCTCTTAACCTCCCACGCTCCAAGAAATAAAGTCTTAGCTTGCCTAATCCCTCCATGTAGCTCAGGCCCTCGAGTCCTGGCAACATGCTGCTACTTTCAGTTTTTTAATTGCTTATTCCAATAAAGCCAGAGAGGGAAATTGCTGAGGTACTTGCAGTGAAAGATGATCGTCTGTAATTCATCACAGGCTTATTTTTGTGCGTGAGAGTAATGGCAGCAGAGGCCTGGATAGAGGGTGGACAGCAAGCATGTGTATTCATGGTGTTTAGCTAGCTGTGTTTGCTCAGACATTCAATAAGACCGTCAGCCTTATTGAAAGCATTCAGACACTGCCGCCAATCTTGAAGTACTGTTGTAAAACTTCTGGCTCTTAATTGGTCAAGCACTCCATCTTTACCCTGCTCAGTACTACTTTGCTAGTGGATGAATATTGACTTCTCTAACTTCAAGTAAGCCTTGGTTTCCCTCTCTCCATCCGAGTTCTCCGACTGGTTTGGTTTTCCTCCTGGTTAAATTTTACTTTGTATGTCTCGTTGTCTCCTTCCCCTAGCTAACAATGATCTATTCCACAGCTTCCCTGAGCTCCGTCCCCTTTGATCGCTAATTTTCACACCTTACCCTTCCATATCTGTATGCCTCCCTCTCCCCTGACTGGAATTTAGAAGGATGAGAGGGGATCTTATCGAAATGTATAAGATTATTAAGGGGTTGGACACGTTAGAGGCAGGAAACATGTTCCCAATGTTGGGGGAGTCCAGAACCAGGGGCCATAGTTTAAGAATAAGGGGTAGGCTATTTAGAACGGAGATGAGGGAAAAGCTTTTCAGTCAGAGTTGTGAATCTATGGAATTCTCTGCCTCAGAAGGCAGTGGAGGCCAATTCTCTGAATGCATTCAAGAGAGAGCTGGATAGAGCTCTTAAGGATAGCGGAGTCAGGGGGTATGGGGAGAAGGCAGGAACGGGGTACTGATTGAGAATGATCAGCCATGATCACATTCAATGGCGGTGCTGGCTCGAAGGGCCGAATGGCCTACTCCTGCACCTATTGTCTATTGTCTGACTCTCGGTCTGAAGAAGGGTCTGGACCTGAAGTATCACCCGTTCCATTTATCCACAGATGCTGCCTGTCTCTCTGAAATCCCCCAGCATTTTGTGTCCATCTTTAATATTTCAGCTTCCAGCACTGGTGGGAGTGTTGGAAGTGCTGGAAGTATGCAGTGCTGAAAGTGTGCTTTTTGAGTACTTAAATTTGGTGGACGAGCCAAACCAGTTCATAATAATTAATAAGTAATTAATAAATAAGCGGGAGAGGCTGGATGAATACTCCTGCGCTGTGACTGGAGGGCTGTCACTATAATGTGGATAAATGTGAGGTTATCCACTTTGGCGGCAAGAACAGGAAAGCAGAGTATTACCTGAATGGTGGCCAATTAGGAAAAGGGGAGATGCAACGTGACCTGGGTGTCATGGTGCACCAGTCATTGAAAGCAAGCGTGCAGGTGCAGCAGGCAGTGAAGAAAGCGAATGGTATGTTAGCATTCATAGCAAGAGGATTTGAGTATAGGAGCAGGGAGGTTCTGCTGCAGTTGTACAGGGCCTTGGTGAGACCGCACCTAGAGTATTGTGTACAGTTTTGCTCTCCTAATCTGAGGAAAGGCATTCTAGCCTTAGAGGGAGTACAGAGAAGGTTCACCAGATTGATCCCTGGGATGGCAGGACTTTCATATGAAGAAAAACTGGATAGACTAGGCTTATACTCGCTGGAATTTAGAAGACTGAGGGGGGATCTTATTGAAACATATAAAATTCTTAAGGGGTTGGAGAGGCTAGATGCGGGAAGATTGTTCCCGATGTTGGGGAAGTCCAGAACCAGGGGTCACAGCTTAAGGATAAGGGGGAAGTCTTTTAGGACCGAGATGAGAAAACATTTCTTTACACAGAGAGTGGTGAGTCTGTGGAATTCTCTGCCACAGAAGGTAGTTGAGGCCAGTTCATTGGCTATATTTAAGAGGGAGTTAGATGTGGCCCTTATGGCTAGAGGGATCAGGGGGTATGGAGAGAAGGCAGGTACAGGTTACTGAGCTGGATGATCAGCCATGATCATATTGAATGGCGGTGCAGGCTCGAAGGGCCGAATGGCCTACTCCTGCACCTATTTTCTATGTTTTCTATGTTTCTATCCCTTGGCTGTGAACTGTGTCTCCATCTTTATTCTGCAGCAAGCTGGAACGCACAGCTACGGGGAATGGAGATGTTAAAAATGGTGGCAGAGAATGGGCGGAATGTACAGAGGGACACGCTGGACCCCATGAGTGACGTTTACGTGCTGCGGAAAATGGTGGAAGAAGTGTTTGCCGTGTTGTACAGTGAGTGTTTACTGTGGAAGATGGTGCTCGGGACTTTCATGGAGGGGTTCACTGGCGGTTTTGATGCTGCGTTCCACTGGTGCTGCCTCTCACTGTTGGGGGAATAAAACACACGGCTGCTGCTCCTGCAAAAGAGCAGCATCTCTGCCACTGTCCGCTAATAAGTCTTGACACCTATTAGCGTACAATGGCAGAAGTGCGGCTCCTTTGTTGGGGGGTAGGGGATCTAGCTGCACATGTGCTGCTGGGGCTTCTATGGGAGCCATCTATTCTACTTAGGGCACAGCAGTACAAGTACTGGCACATTCTGCTGGGCCATTGATCTTCTGACCTATTCTGCTGGTGCCACCTATT
Organism: Rhinoraja longicauda; assembly: GCF_053455715.1. Lineage (NCBI taxonomy): Eukaryota > Metazoa > Chordata > Chondrichthyes > Rajiformes > Arhynchobatidae > Rhinoraja > Rhinoraja longicauda. The sequence continues at coordinate 15,267,357 of NC_135978.1, forward strand.
CGAGGAGTACATTTGCACAGTTCCTGCCATTCATTTGTGATAAGTTCGACTGAGTCGATTCTGCCAGGACACAATGGTGCAGCGGTAAAGTTGTTACCTTACAGTGACAGAGACCCGGGTTGGATCCTGACTATGGGCGCTGTCTGTACGGAGTTTGTACGTTCTCCCCGTGACCTGCATGGGTCTTCTCCGAGATCTTCAGTTTCTTCCCACATTCCTAAGATGTACAGGTTAGTAGGTTGATTGGTTTAGTATAAATGTAAATTGTCCTTAATTGTGTGTAGTGTTAATGTGCGGAGATCACTGGTCAGTTCGGACTCGTTGGGCCGATGAGCCAGTTTCTGCGCTGTAGCTCTAAACTAAACTAAGGCACATCTCCACAGCCACATGCTGATTTTTGCAAGGACCCAGCTGCACTGAAGCTCCATAGCTCTACTGGATAGCCATGATCGCATTGAATGGCGGTGCTGGCTCGAAGGGCTGAATGGCCTACTCCTGCACCTATTGTCTATTGTCTATTCCACATAAAAACATAGAAAATAGGTGCAGGCCATTCAATATGATCATGGCTGATCATCCAAAATCAGTACCCCGTTCCTGCTTTCTCCCCATATCCCTTGATTCCCTTTGCCCTAAGAGCTATATCTAACTCTCTCTTATCATATCCCAATGGGAAACTGTTCATCTCTCTATGCTGGGGATGTGTTTTCTTTTAGATTTACAAAATCTAGTTATTGAATGTAAGCTATCAATGGTGTGCGATGAGGGAAATTTGCAGGCGGAAAGTTTGGATATTTTATGTCATCGATTAACTTAAAAAGCAGAAAATATTGCTTTATAATTTTAGTTTAGTTTGGAGATACAGCGTGGAAATAGGCCCTTCGACCCACTGAGTCTGTGCCGACCAGCGATCCCTGCTTATTAACACTATCCTACACACACAAGGGACAATTTACAATTTTACCAAACCAATTAACCTACAAACATGTACGTCTTTGGAGTGTGGGAGGAAACCAGAGCACCCAGAGAAAACCCTCACAGATCACAGGAAGAACGTACAAACTCCGTACAGACAATCACCTGTGGTCAAGATCGAACCCTGTAGGAGGGAATTTTGTGCCACACTCAAACCCTGTATTTAGCTTTACTTAGACAGCCACAGACACAAAATAAAATGGCTCATCGATCAATGTTGAGTCCAAATGTCCGACAACAATCATATTACTGCAAGATCAGTGGAGTTCTGTCTGCATGACGTCATGTGAGAATATTTTTTGAAATTTGCAGATACATTGTTTGAGGTTTAAATATGTCTGACGATCAAACATCACTTGGTTTCAGGTGAGGCTCTGGAAAAGTCCACGGTTGTTCCTGTGCCTTATGAGAAGATCCTGAAGGAGCCACCCTCTATAGTTGTCCATGGCTTGCCTGATGGGGTTTGCTTCAAGCGCCCTTCAGATTACGAAGCTCACACGCTGAAAAGGATCTTGGAGCGAAGTAACAGAATTCAATTTACTGTGAAAAGGTATTCACAAACAAAAGAGGGAATTGGGGATGGTGGTAGTTGGTGGGCTGAAATATTAATTTATGAAACATGACTGGTATTTTTGTGGAATTGGGTCTACTAGCTCTGTCCCTCGACCTGTAAGGCTACGGCACCTGATATTCCCAGTCAACCTCCCATCCAAGCACTGACCCAGCCTGGGCCTGCATAGCTGGGTATGATGGGAGGCTGCCACAATGCTTTCCCATTTTGTTTAAATCTCTGGAGTGGGGCTTGAACTCTCAACTCTCTGATTTGCAGGGGAAAGAGACTAATCTTAAATCATGCCGTAGATGTTCAATCGTAAATGTTTGTGTTTGTGACATTGCTGTTCATGGGAGTTTATTGAGAAATTGAGAACTGGAACATTGCGATATGTGGTAATAATGAAGTTATCTTTCAATACCCACAGATTTCCCATGATACCCACTGCATTTATTTCTTTATCAGATGTCTAAATCTCAGTGTGGATGTTTATAAAATACATTTTTTACAATGTAAAGCAGATCAAAACAGAACTTGCGATCAATAATATTCCCATTTATTTATTTTGCTCCCTCTGTCCCCCCCGGTCACGCACTTCCAGATCACTGGATGAGGACATCCAAGAGCTGAGGACCTGTGTTGAGCTGAATCGGGAAATCCAGCCTGGGAAAAGCATCTGCGATTTTAATCGGGAGAGTCCAATGGCTAATCTTTCCAATCATGACACCGGCAGTGAGCGGACCCCCCCACAATTCCTTTATGAACTCCCAGAATCCAGGATCCCATTGGATTTAAACCAGGAGCTTCTGACTGCAAGGCCCACTACGAACTTTAACCACGAGCTATCGCCCACTGGAACCTCAATGATGGATGTGAAGAAATTGCCTCCTGCACGGGACTGTGCAGATGATACTGGTAAAGGCTTCTTCTATTTGGCGGGGGGGGGGGGGGGGGGGGGGAGGGGGAGTAAGCAGGCAGCATTTTGCTGCAAGCAAAGGCAGCAAGCATCTGATGGTTTCCAGTTGACAGGTTCAGGCTAGAAGATAAGAAAGCGCAGATTGTTTCAAAGTAAGCCTTCTTTCACCATGCCTGGAACATTTGCCTCTCCCTCCACCTCGATTGCGCCCAGTCTGCTGTTTCCCCAGGTGGCCTCTCGGAGTTGGAACCAAAAGTTGAATCCATTGCATGAAGATCGCAGAGACTGCATGTATTTTCCCTGTCTGCTAGCTAGAGGGCCATTTTTTTCCCCACAGGCATCTCCAACCCAGGTAGTTATTCTGTCGAGACAAGGAACTGCAGGTGCTGGAATCTTGCATAGGACACAAAGTACTGGAGTGACTCAGCGGGTCAGGCAGCATCTCTGGAGAGAAAGAATGGGTGACGTTTCGGGTCGGGACCCTTCTTCAGACTGATTGTAGTGGGGGAGAGAAAGCTGGAATGGAGATGGGGTCGGGATAAAGCCGGGCAAGTGATAGTTGGGTCTCGACCCGAAACGTCACCCGTTCTTTCTCTCCAGAGATGCTGAGTTACTCCAGCATTTTGTGTCTACCTTCGATTTAAGCCAGCATCTGCAGTTCTTTCCTACGCACGTGATAGTTGGATACAGGTGAGAGTATTTTTGATCAGCAGAAGCATGAACAAAGGCTAGAAATGTATAAAGATGAGAGTGTGACAAAAGGGGGCTGAACGAAACAAAAAGGGTTGTTGATAAGAGAAGTGGTTTGAAAGAGCAGTGAAATGTAAAGTTGAGATATGGGTGGAACGGAACAGGGGGATGGGTGGAAGTGGCGGGAGGGGTAGTGGGAGAATGGATGCACACTGGACTCTGGGAAGGGGGGGGGGGAGGAAAGAATGGGGTGGAATGTAACCAAAATTAGATTTCTCCCCGTTCTTTTTGTTCTTTCCACCCATTTAAATTTGCATTCCTGCATTCCTGCATAGCTAGTGTGAATGGAGCTGAGTCTTTAGATCTGCGTCGTGCATGAAGGTGGCCAGGTGCAGCAAGTCGGCTGCAGCAGGTCCAGGAGTCTTCTTGCTGCTGAATAGAGTTCAGCGAGGGCTTCACCAAGTGAGCAGGTGTGTGGGGAAACTGTACATTACCCTTCGCGTTTCCTTTAAAATTCCCCTCCAGCAGAGAAAATAGACCAAGTTTATCGTCCGAACGTGCAGAGAAGGACCTCAGTAAGTCGGGATAGAATAGCATCTCATTGAAATTGCACCCTTTATTCCCTTGGGGGGGATATTCCAAAGTATTTTGTAATAAGTGGTTTATGCTCTTGAAAGTACACCGGGCTACCATTATGTAGATGAACATGGCTGAGTTCAATGGTTCCACAAACACACATGAGTTGTGTAATTTTTTTAAATTTTTACTAACTACTGGTTGATGAAAGAATGCTGGCCAGGATACCGCATCATGTTCTTCTTTGCAAGCTACTGTGGTTTCCTTAATGTCCCTGTGACCAAGCACATCATTAGACAACATAGCATTACCACAGTGTTGCAATGCAAATTTGCCCGAGGTTCTGGGCAGTAATCTGCCCCAGGCTTCCTCGCTCTGCCGCTGTAATTTGTGGAAGATTTGTTGAAAGGCTGGAGCGATTGGGCTTGTATACACTGGAATTTAGAAGGATGAGGGGGGATCTTATTGAAACATATAAGATAATTAGGGGATTGGACACATTAGAGGCAGATAACATGTTCCCAATGTTGGGGGAGTCCAGAACAAGGGGCCACAGTTTGAGAATAAGGGGTAGGCCATTTAGAACGGAGATGAGGAAGAACTTTTTCAGTCAGAGGGTGGTGAAGGTGTGGAATTCTCTGCCTCAGAAGGCAGTGGAGGCCAGTTCGTTGGATGCTTTCAAGAGAGAGCTGGCTAGAGCTCTTAAGGATAGCGGAGTGAGGGGGTATGGGGAGAAGGCAGGAACGGGGTACTGATTGATAGTGATCAGCCATGATCGCATTGAATGGCGGTGCTGGCTCGAAGGGCTGAATGGCCTACTCCTGCACCTATTGTCTATTGTCTATTGTCTATTTCCAGCAGATGCCTCTTTTAAGCATTTGGATGAACTTTCTGCTGATCCAGTGAGGTTTGAGGGGAGGGCAGGAAAAGCCTCTGGAAAATTCCAGGATTTGTAACTGATCCAATTGCGTTAGCAGCTGAGCCAAACTGACTGAAACTTTGGTCAGACCGCTTGTCATGTTGTTTGTTGTAAAACATCTGTGACAAGGCAATGCTGCCAGAGACCAATTTAAGGTGCAATACAGCCTCTGTGACCATTTAAACAGACAGGGTATTGGTTGCAGCAAAGCTCTCACTCACCAGTTTGGCAGTTTCTTCAACTCTTTCTTTCAAACAAAAACATATGTGTACTTAATGTTCTTTACTGAGGAGCGTGCGACATGTAATCCTATGAATCAAGATAATGGTGCATTTACAGTAACAGACAGTCAATAAGAAGTCTGAGTTTTAATCTATATCTCTTCAACGGCAAAGTTGAACCAGTTCATTATCATGAGAGATGCTTGTTGTCTTGAAAGTTATCGTTAGACACTTTAATAACCTGCCACTAAAGACGCAGGGCACTCCTTGCAATTAGAGAAAAATACAGTTGAAACTTCTGCTGGGCTCCTTTTAAATCCGTGCCCCAAGGCTTTTCAAGGGCGAGCGAGGCCTGTTGGACATTTCCAGGAATAATTTTCAAATCTCTCTGACCTTCAATAATTGTCATTTTTCACATGCAACTCGCTTCAATTTTCATATTTTGGTAAATGAAACCAGTTGGTCCTGGTGCTGAAGATTCTGGTGCAGGAGGAAGGACTGGCAGCTGTTGGCTTAATCGGGAGCCATTTTGCTCGCCCATGCACAAGGTGTTCTTTGTCTCTTAGCCACGGTACAGTGGGGGGGGGGGGGGGGAAGGGAGGGGAGGATTGGAGCTGAACTTATTGAATCTGTTTCATTGAAATGAGTGAGTCTGTTTTAATTTTACTCAGTGAGATAAAAAAACATCCTGGCCTTGAAATTTCACCGACCTTTGTCCTTCACCCCACCCCGAATAAAACAGCTATGCAGTGAGAATTAGAGTAAACCAATGTTGTGCTTATTTGTGGCTGTCTTCGTGTCCATTGGGAAATTCAATTCCTGATTTTTCAGCAAATTTTCTCTTTGTCCCAGCACCTTTGTTCCCAGTTGAACAAAATCTCTCAAATGAATGTCAACAGCAGTACCACGTGCAAAATTCGCGGCAGTGAGTTTTTAAACCAAAGTGGTTTAAAAGCACCTGTAATTAATTCCAAGGGCAACCGGCTTTTACAAATTCCATGTTCCTGGTTGTATACAGGGCCAAAGGTGTTTGTCTGCACTGAGTTCTGTGACCTACTACAGCTGCCCAGATCTACCTGAATTGCTTTAGCCATGGAGGTTAGGTTTAGAGGGGAATAGATTCGGTGAATGCACAGTCCTTTGCTCAGAGCAGGGGAATTAAGCACTGGCGGACATAGGTTTAAGGTGAGAGAGGAAAGATTTAATAGGAACCTGAACAGCAACTTTTTTTACACATGGGGTGGTAGGTCGATGAAACGAGCTGCCAGAAAAGGTAATATGGGCCAAATGCGGGCAGGTGAGACGAGTGTAGATGGGGCGTGTTGGTCAGCGTGGGCAAGTTGCGCCAAAGGGCCCGTCTCGTCGCTGTATGACTCTATGACCATCTAGGTTTCCTTCAAGGTTGGGCACAGCTTGATCTGCACTGTGGGCCTCTTTGCCAAAGGCATTCGCAGACTGCACTACCTCCTGACAACATCCTCCTCAAAGCACGTGACTGAAGCCCTGGAGGGTCATACTGGACCCTAACACAAAGTACCTGCTTCCTTCCAGTATGACCCTGACCGTATCCATCTAACTCACTGTGAGCATTCTACCCCTCCCGTCTCTCGCACCCCTCCTCCAAAATCATTACAGGATCAACGCATTGAATTAGCAAAATCCCCCATTAGCTGTAAGAATACAACTTGTGCTGTGATATGACCCTATAAGGGTAGGGGCTGGATGCCAGTTGTGCCGATGCTGGGTTAACAGCTGGTGGCTGCAAAAGCCTGCAACATTATCAATAGAAACTGGCATAGTGCTGTTGCACATGTAAGCCCAGCAACACTGCTCTGTGAACCAAGGAATTGAAGATTGGTATCTTTATTAGGCTTGTACAAGCAGCGTTACAGTGACTAGTATCACTTTTTGATGTCGTGTGAAATTTGTAAAACAATTTCTAGTCCTGCATCTTTCAGCTGCGATTTAAAAGGACAACATTTAGCACATCAGCGCGCATCTGTCAGGAAGGGAATTTCCAAGGAAAGATCGTCGGCCTGAAACATTAACTCTCTTTATCTCCACAGATGCTGCCTGACATGCTGAGTTTTCTTGGCATTTGGAGTATTTGTTCTTTACACTTTTAGCTCTGCTTGCTAGAACAGACCATTGCTTTTCAATCACCAGTGTGCTTGTTGGCATAGATAAGTTCATGTTCATGTGATAGGTGCAGAATTAGGCCATTCGGCCCATCAAGTCTACTCTGCCATTCACTCATGGCTGATCTGTGTTTCCCTCTTACCCCTACTCTCCTGCCTTCTCCTCATAACCCCTGACACCCGTACTAATCAACAATCTATCTGTCTCTGCCTTAAATTATCCATTGACTTGGCCTTCACAGCCTTCTGTGGCAGTAAATTCCACAGATTCACCACTAGATAATCAAGCAAAGTCTCAATTTTCGAGTTTATACCCATACTTTAAAATTCCCCCCTGGCCTTCAGATCTCTGCCCTTCAGCCTGACACCCTCTCAGACCTTGGCATTCCAACGATTCTAGCATTCCTAATTTCATTTGCTTCACCATTATCAGCAGCTGCCTCGGCTCCAGGTTCTGCCATTCCCTCCTTACAACTCTGCGTCTGCGGCTCTCAACGTCAAAGGTGGGCACAAAAAGCTGGAGTAACTCAGCGGGTCAGGCAGCATTTCTGGAGAGAAGGAATGGGTGAAGAAGTCCCCCCCTTCTTCAGACTGAGAGTCGGGGGAGAGGGAGACATAGAGATATGGAAGGGTATGGTGTGCGAATGAGTGATCACCTTGCTGAGGGGAAGGTGACATTGAGGCATACAATCAGTACAATTTAATCAGGAACAGTGAAACCAGCTGGAGAACTAGAAGGGGGGAGGGATGGAGAGAGAGGGAAAATGTTGTGTGATATGACTTGGAGCATTTTGATACAATGCCAATGCAAGTTATTATTGTTGAGTTGAATCCAAGACCTTTACAGCTCAGTGTTGCCCAGTGCACCATGGCAAACAGAAGGGCCTAGGAATTACCTCCTCTGCCTCCTGGCCTTGATTCTCAGTGTGGCTGTGAGGTCTAGCCCTTAAGCAGGACCTCCTGATGGAAAATCTTGCATTATGATTACAGCACAGGACCGGTGCCTGTGCTTGTGGTAGTGTTCCACTCAAGTTTATTCCCAACTTTTCTCCTCCAAGTAGAACTTAGAACAGTACAACACAGTGACAGGCCCTTCGGCCCACAATGTCCGTCCCAACCATGATGGCAAGTTAAACTAATCTACGCAGCTAGATGTGATCCTTATCCCCCCATTCCCTGCATGTCGCTGTGTCTTTTCAAAACCCGTGTATCTGCCCCCACCACTACTCCATCAGGAATAATTGAAAAGTGCGTATTTGTTTAAATGGGGAGAGTGCAGAATACTGCTGTACAGAGACATCTGTGTTCAGGACGTTGGTGGGATCACACCAGGAGCATTGGGTATGGTTGGTCTCATTCAAGGGAGCCCTGGCTTGCATTGGAGACTTGCTTGGACTCCTCACCCTAGACTACCAGGCTACCTGGGCAGCACAGTGGTGCAGCTTGTAGAGCTGATGCCTCACAGTGGCAGAGACCCAGGTTCGATCCTGACCTTGGGTCATGTCTGTGTGGAGTTTGCACGTTCTTCCTGTGACCTCATGAATTTTCTTTGGGTGCTCTGGTTTCCTCCCACGTCCCAAAGATGCCAAGTCTATAAGTTAATTGGCCGCTGTAAAATTGTTCCTAATGTGTCGGGAGTGGATGGGAAAATGGGATATGCTAGAACTAGTGTGAACAGGTGATCAATGGTCGTTGTGGACCCAGTGGGCCAAAGGGATGCTGTAATCTCTCAAACTAAAAACTACTGGGTTTCTTTGGGTGAAAGGATTGAGCAGCTTTGACCCATCACATTCATGTCATAAGTGATGGGAGCAGAATTAGGCCATTCGGCCCATCAAGTCTACTCCGCCATTCAATCATGGCTAATCTGTCTCCTTCCTAAACCCATTCTCCTGCCTTCTCCCCATAACCTCTGACACCTGTACTAATTAACAATTTATCTATCTCTGCCTTAAATATATCCACTGACTTGGCCGCCACAGCCTTTTGTGGCAAAGAATCCCACAGATTCACCACCCTCTGACGAAAGAAATTCCTCCCCAACATCGGAGTTTTGAAGGATGGAAAACTATATCAGGAAATTATTGAGCTATTTGTCCATGTTACTTTCACCCTTCTAGGTCAGTAATGATTGTGAGTACATACAAAAACATGGATTCATCAGTGCTACATCAAACCAGATTTCTAGAGGTCAAAGATAGACACAAAATGCTGGAGTAACTCAGCGGGACAGGCAGCATCTCTGGATAGAAGGAATGGGTGACATTTCCGAAACGTGTGACGAAGGGTCTCGACCTGAAACGTCCTTCTCTGCAAAGATGCTGCCTGTCCCACTGGAGTTACTCCAGCATTTTGTGTCCATCTTTGGTGTAAACCTGCATCTGCAGTTCCTTCCTACACATTTCCAAAGTGGCCATGCATGCTTGACAAAACCTTTAGCCTGCCAAGGCTCTGCACTGGCAGTGGGTTCAGCACTTTTCTTCTCCAAGCTGTTTCGAGGGAACGTTGTTGACACATTTCACATTTGTACGGTGCTGGGATTCCAAATTAAACGGCTAGGCTTATTTACAGAAGTTGTGCGATCCAGGCCTTTGAGGAACACCGCAGGCTTGCATGCAATGGCAGTAAACACAATCCATCCTTTGTACAGAAAACAGCTGCAGATGCTGGTGAAAATCAAAGATAGACACAAGATGCTGGAGTAACTCAGCGGGACAGGCAGCATCTCTGGAGAGAAGGGATGGGTGACGTTTCTGGTCGAGACCCTTCATCCTTTGTACAGTCTGCTTCAGCCACTGTGTGCAAAGCCCGATAGTTTGTTGTGTAAGAAAATAACTGCAGATACTAGTACAAATCGATGGTATTTATTCACAAAATGCTGGAGTAACTCAGCAGGTCAGGCAGCATCTCAGGAGAGAAGGAATGGGAGACGTTTCGGGTCGAGACCCTTCTTCAGACCGATAATTTGTTAAATGTCTATCGCCGAATCTGGCCTCCATCTTGGTTCTGTTTCTCTCTGGCTATCCTGATGCCCACACGTGTCACCGTTCAGTCTTTCCTCCTGATCTCTCTGTCGCCTGGGTGCGAGGCTTGCATGCATTATTAATCTTTGATATTTCCTGTGACTGGCAATCCCATTTCCAAGTTACAGGATGCACAGGTGAAAGATGTTCACTTCAATTGAAGTCTTTCCAGCTTAATGAACACATTAAAGCTGTGTTGGAATTCAAAGACCAATGCCATTTTCCACTACTTGGAGAAACACAAGCAGGGTGCCCCCCTGAGCTCTGCCCCAGTCTTGGTTTACATGTTAACATCAGTTGTTTGTTGATATCTAGGCAGAGCTAATGCCTTTCAACGTACATTTATTTCCAATGGTTGTATTTAAATCTAATAACCAGTAATCAGATCATATAATGATCTGCATTTAACGATCAGTACATAATTTTCATTAAAATAAAACATCATTATCATATTTTCCAAAGCAGTAACACAGGAGGAATTCAGCGGGTCAGGCAGCATCAGTGGAAGGAATGGACAGAGAACATTTTGGATTGGGACCCTTCATGGGCTGGTAGAAGTTGGGGTAGAAAGCTGGAAAAGAAAGGTTGGAGGGGGACGGGTGAGGGGGCAAAGCCTGGCAAGTGTATATAGCTAAAGTGGGGTTTAATTGGCAGATGGGTGGGGTAAGCGACAAAGGCAAGAGGTGAAAAGCAGACACAACCTATTGTATTGTATTGTAAGCTATCCGAGCAGAATGTGAGGTACTGTTCCTCCAGTTTGCATATGGCCTCACTCTAGCAATGGAAGATGCCAAGGACAGAATGGTCAGTATGGGAGGAGGAATTAAAGTGGTAGCGTAGTCTGTGGTTGGTGACATAAAAGAGGCCACATCAGGAGCATCAAATGCAGTAGACAAGAGGTGCGCTTTAGCCTCAGTCTCACCTGGAAGGGCAGCTGGGGTTCCAGGATGGAAGATTGAAAAGAGGCCTAGGGGCAGGAGTTACATCTTCTGCAGTTGCAGGGGAAAGTGGGTTGAGTGAGAAGGGATGAATAAATGGGGTTGCATTTTTGTGTGGTCTCCACAGAAAGGGGCGGGGGTGGGCAGATGCGACTGCTTTGAGCTTCGTCTACTGCATTCTGTGTTCCCAATGTGGAAAGGAACGGGGTACTGATTGAGAATGATCAGCCATGATCACATTGAATGGCGGTGCTGGCTCAAAGGGCCGAATGGCCTCCTCCTGCACCTATTGTCTATAAGAGGGCGACCATTTTGAAGAACACTTGCGCTCTGTCTGCCGAAGCTTCCGAATGCTCCACATTGTAACTCGCCTTCTCCTTACCTTACCGACAGGCACTGATGTTTGTTTGATAATCTTCCAGTGGATTTGAACGATGTTGCAGAGACCCATTATTGGCATTATTTCCCCCTTGCCTTGAGTGCTGGCTGTGAGTAGTCTCCCAAGCATATCAGATGGCAAGGATCACTGCAGCCTGGCAGACGCTGTGAGATCTTGATCTTCAAATGCCCTCTTCCACAGATGGCTAAAAGCTGTGCTGGTGCATTGAGCGAAGTGGTGACTTCACTGGGAGGTAACTCGTGAGATATGAAGTTTAGAAGGATGAGGGGGGACCTCATTGAAACTTACCAAATAGTGAAAGGCCTTGATAGAATGGATGTGGAGAGGATGTTTCCACTAGTGGGAGAGTTTAGGACCAAAGGCCATTGCCTCAGAATTAAAAGATGTTCCTTTAGAAACCCAATGAGGAGGAATTTCTTTAGTCAGAGGGTGGTGAATCTGTGGAATTCAATGCCACAGAAGGCTATGGAGGGCGTCAATGGATATTTTGAAGGCAGAGATAGGTAGATTCTTGATTAGTACAGGTGTCAGGGGTAATGGGGAGAAGGCGGGAGAATGGGGTTGAGAGGGAGAGATAGATCAGCCATGAGTGAATGGCGGAGTAGACTTGATGGATTGAATGGCCTAATTCTGCCCCTATCACGTATGGGTTGGGGTCCACGTTTCCCTGGAATCCTTATTGTCAAGGATTGTTGTAGCATAGCTACAGGTTGATGGAGGACCAGTGTCTTCTCAGATGTTTAAATATTTTTTATTTTTGAAAAGCATATGTACAAATAGAAATAAAAAAAACACATTTGTTACAAAGTTCTTACATAGCTTCAATTTTTAAATTTTTGAAGAGAGGAAGTAAAAATAAAAAAAAATAAAACTATAAACTTGGGGAGAGAGAATAAGAGGGTTAAAAAAAAAAGGGTCTAACCATAAAAATTAAAGGGAGTAGATCCGGGAGACAATAACCACAGTTGTACATCCAACCCCTAACTCAAGTTTCAACTTTTAATTTAAATTTTTTATTTTAGTCCTGTGCCAAACCCATTTACTTTTCTAAAAATTCAATAAATGGAGACCATATTTTTAAAAATAACTTGGGTTTGTCGATTAAGGCAAACCTTATTTTTTCCAAATGCAGGGTCTCTGTCATTTCTGTAGTCCACATTTTAATTGTGGGGGTTATTGGTTTTTTCCAAAATTTAAGTATTAATTTTTTCGCAGTTATTAGACTGTAATCAAGAAAATGTACCTGACTTACTGTAAAATTTGTAGTATGTTCTGATAATCCTAATATAATTAATTTTGGGTCCATATCTAATTTTTTATTAATAACTTTAGAAACTATTTAAAAAATCTCCAACCAGAAGTTTTGCATTTTTATACAAGTCTCGAAAATATGAGTTAAATTAGCTTCTTGAAATTGACATTTATCACAAATAGGAGAGATACTAGGAAAAATCCTATTTAATTTTGTCTTCGAATAATGTAATCTATGTATTATTTTAAATTGTATTAAGGAATGTCTAGTATTCAATGAACATTGATGTATATGTTGTAAACTTTCATCCCATATATCTTGCATTATAAATTGATTCAATTCGTCCTCCCATGCTCGTCTATAAGATTCTGATGACGGAATGTCAGTGTCAAGGAGAGTATTGTAAATAAAGGATATTAATTTATTTGAATTATAATGTCGATTCAGGCATACATCAAGTGTTTCTGGACCTCTAAACTTATATTCTTGCATGTGTGATTTTACATAATCTCTAAGTTGTAAATATCTAAAATAATTATTAACATGTAATCCGTACTTCTGCTGTAAATCCTGAAAAGAAAGAAAAGTTCCCTTATGATAAAGATCTCCCACCCTTTTAATTCCATAACTTTTCTATTGAGCAAAGCCTCTATCTAAGACAGACGGTTTAAAAGAAGGATTATTCGCAATAGGAAGGAAAACAGATAATTTACTCAATTTTAACGTAAGCTTTAATTGTTTCCAGGTACGGATAACACTGTGTATAATGGGATTACCTCCATATGTTTTTTTATTTAAATTTATTGGAGCTAAGAGGATCGCACCAATATCGAATGGTAAACAATCCTCTTTCTCCATCTTTAACCAATCCGGTTGTTGATCAGAATCATCCAACCAGCAGGTTATATTTTTAATATTAACCGCCCAATAATAAAATAAAAAGTTAGGTAGAGCAATTCCTCCATTAATTTTAGACTTACATAGATGTCTTTTATTTATTCTATGAGTCTTATAGTCCCAAATAAACTTAGTAACAATTGAATCAATTTTTAAAAAAAACTTTTTTGGAAGATAGATCGGAATTGCTTGAAATAAGTATAGTAGCTGTGGAAGAAAGATCATCTTTATAGCATTACTACGACCAACTAATGATATAGGGAGTGTTTTCCAAAATTGGATATTTCTGTGTAATTTAGTGGAATTTAGAAGGATGAGGGGGGATCTTATTGAAACATATAAGATAATTAGGGGATTGGACACATTAGAGGCAGATAACATGTTCCCAATGTTGGGGGAGTCCAGAACAAGGGGCCACAGTTTGAGAATAAGGGGTAGGCCATTTAGAACGGAGATGAGGAAGAACTTTTTCAGTCAGAGGGTGGTGAAGGTGTGGAATTATCTGCCTCAGAAGGCAGTGGAGGCCAGTTCGTTGGATGCTTTCAAGAGAGAGCTGGATAGAGCTCTTAAGGATAGCGGAGTGAGGGGGTATGGGGAGAAGGCAGGAACGGGGTACTGATTGATAGTGATCAGCCATGATCGCATTGAATGGCGGTGCTGGCTCGAAGGGCTGAATGGCCTACTCCTGCACCTATTGTCTATTGTCTATTGTCTATTGTCTAAAGGAGGAAAATTTAATTTAAATAAAGAAGTATATTTCCTAGTCACGTAAATTCCAAGATATTTAAACTTTTCATAGGCAATTTTAAAAGGAAATTGTTGAAGTATGGCCGGATTATGCTCCATTATTGGCATAATTTCACTTTTATACCAGTTAATTCTATAACCTGAAAATGAACCAAATTGAGTTATGAGATTTAATAAATTCGGAATGCTAATTTCTGGCTTTGTAATATATATTAATACATCATCCGCATATAAAGAAATTTTATTGGTTGTATGTTTAGTGTTATAGCCATGAATATCTGAATTTGATCTAATACTCTCAGCAAGTGGTTCTATAATAAGGGCAAATAGAAGCGGTGATAGTGGACATCCTTGTCTACAACCCCTAGATAAATGAAATTTAGATGACAGCATTTGATTAGTTAATATTCTAGCTGTTGGGGATGTATATAAAAGTTTCACCCATGAACAAAAATTTTCACCTAGTTGAAATTTTTCCATCACTGAGAAAAGATAGGGCCATTCTACTTGATCAAATGCTTTTTCAGCATCTAGCGAGATGATTGCTAAATCTTCATTTAATAGTCTATTTGAATAAATTATATTGAACAAGCGTCTCAAGTTGAAAAATGAATATCGTTTGGCTATAAAGCCTGATTGATCGGGGTGTATCAATTTATCTATAACTAGACTTAATCTCTGAGCTAAGATTTTCGCTAATATCTTCTGATCAGTATTTAAAAGAGCTATCGCCCTATATGAACCAGGGTCTTCAGAATCCTTATCTTTTTTAGGAATGAGGATTATTGTTGATTCAGTCAGAGTTTGTGGTAATCTCTGTTGTTTAAAGGCGTGACTATATACAGTTTGCAAACGTGGAGAGATCAAATCACTGAATTTTTTATAAAATTCATTATTTAAGCCATCAGGGCCAGGAGTCTTCCCATTTTTCATGGATTTAATGGTCTCTTCAACGTCTTTCATAGTTATTTCTGCGCCCAGTAAATTTCTATCACTCACATTCAAACCAGGAAGGTTACATTCCTGCAAGAAGTTTTGCATCTGCGCAGAAGTATCTGTTATTTTTGATGAATATAATGACTGATAAAATTGCAAAAATCTCTGATTGATATCCTTAGGTAATTTAAGCAAATCTCCATTTTCTGATCTAATTTTATGAATTGTAGAATCATCTTCTAATTTACGGAGTTGACGTGCTAGCAATTTCTGTGATTTATCTCCAAATTCAAAATGTTTTTGTTTAGTATATTGAAAAAGCCTTAAAATATGAGCTGAGAGAATATAATTTAACTTATATTTGAGAGCTGCAATTTTATTATGTATTTCAATAGAGGGAGCGATGGCATTTGTTATGTCTAACTGTTTTATCTGACTTTCTAGGTCATGTTGTTCAGCTCGCTTCTTCTTATTTTGAGACGCTTGAAAAGCAATAATACATCCTCTCACAAACGCTTTAAATGTTTCCCAGATGTTGAGTGTAAGAGCATCCTCGGTGAATGTGTCGATGTTGACTTGGAGCCTGGTCTTCCACCATGTGCAATGGCAACACTAACTTTAACTTTTATTCTCGCTACTATTGCAATGGCATTCATTCAGTTCTCCAGCCCTCTCTGTGTTGATGTTCCTGATCAAATAATCGTCGTTTGGTTGAGGATTTAGTTCTGTCGCCACTGATTGTTGATTTTTTTTTGAGGGAGTGTGGTTCAAGGGTTTATTTTACTTACAATCATGCAAGTAATTAGGTTGCAAATTAAGGAGAGGAGAATCTCTTTGATTTCCCACCAAAATAATGCAAGCGACCAATTTTATTTTGTGGCACATGGCATTGTATAGTACATGGCATTTCTATAGTACACGATAAAGCAGGTATCACATTTTGCATGTTCTCTCGGGAGCATAGATGGGAAGAGGCTATGGCACTGAGCTCAGAACCGCAAGGGTCTGCGTGGGACCTCTGTTGCTCCTTTCCATGAAGGATTGTGCTAGAAGGTCTGCCCCATCTTCTGACGATGATGCCTTGGGTTCAATGACCTCTCAAAGCCAAACTACCTTGATTATAACAAACATTTTATGCAATTTGAAATCCTCTGGATACAGTGCTCTAAAACTCTAAAACGAATGCTTTAAAGGTCACACCTCATTCTGTTTACACCATTCTATCCCCATCTCCTGACTGTATTGTTACAGGTCCTACCCAAGTCTTTCCCAGTCAGCAACTTAATGCAAGCTCCTGTATCCCAGTGGAACCACCATTTAGCAGCTACTATATACAAAATGCTGGAGTAACTCAGTGGGACAACTAAAAACTCTGGAGAGAAGGAATCGGTATCGTTTCGGGTTGAGACCCTTCTTCAGTCTGAAACATCACCCATTCCTTCTCTCCAGAGATGCTGCCTGTCCCGCTGAGTTACTCCAGCATTTTATGTCTACAGTATCTTCAGTTTAAACCAGCATCTGCAGTTCCTTCCTACACATTTAGCAGCTACTATTCCCGAATGGTGCCCTGCTGCATTGGCATGCAGGTCCCAGAGCTGAAAGTCGTTGGTTTCTGGCGATTGCTGAAATAGTGTAAGTGGAATCCACTGTCACTGCAACTAATCGTAGCTGCCTTCAGATTGCTGATACATTGAGTCCTGTTCCTGGGGCCCATCTCAGCGAGGGGGAATTTCCTCACATCTACCCACTTGGGGAATTCCTGAAAGGCCACTTCACTTCTGCTCTTCCTTTTTGCTATAAAGAGATTGACTCTTGTCCTACATAAAACTGAAGGGCACATCTTCTGTGTGATCTTTAGCTTTCTGCGCTTGAAGCTGCTGTACTGGTCGTTTTAGAATTTGCAAGGAGACAGAGTATCATGCCGTGCCAGCAAAATCGCCATCAACAACAACTTTCACTGATGTCTCTTTCAATATCCACAATATCTGGAAGTGTTTCAGGGGAGCTTTTATCGAACAGAGATGAACATTGAGCCTCAAAAGGAGTCAGAAAACATAGAATCGAAAGCTATGTTGAAGATGTAGGATTAAAGATGGAAAGAGAAGTGGAAAGTTGGAGATTTGAGCAGGTTTCCAGAATTTGATGGGCTTGATAGTTGAGGTTATGACAAGTGGTGGAGGAGTTAAAATTGAGGGTGATTAAAATGCCCGAATTTGAAAAGCACTGTTACAATTTTAGAATTGAAGCATTTGTTAATTGACGATGGATCAGTGAGATGGTGGGTGAAAGGAAGGGTTCAAGTTGGGGTATGAGTTTGAAAGTATTGCCAGCACCAAACCTTGACTATATTTAACTTTTAACCTGACATTTCTTTGAACCTACTCGCACATTCACCTTGTATAACTGCAACATTCCTCTGGACATACTCTCGCATCTACCCTGTGCAACTGAAGGTGTCTACGGAAACTCTCAAGTGGTTTCTTGCCAATTTATTCATTTGTTTACAATGCCTACTGGCTGTGCCAATTTGGGGAAGTTCAGCTCAGTTCAGAAACTCACCTCAAATATTTTCCCATTGTAGTTGGTGATGCAAGTTTAGATTGAGATTGTTAAAACCAGTTCTGTAACGATGTTGTGATTATATAGATTAGTTTCAAAACCATTGTTTCTTTATTGAGAGTAATTATGTGGGTGAAATTCTTGCAGTGACAAGTGACATATAAGCATTGCTTATTGCAACTATTTATACAATTATACATTTGTTACTAGTGTTAGTTAAAAAGCTTCTAAACCTTTCATCGGTTGCTGATATAAATCCAAGATAGGTGTACAGTAAATCCTCGTTATTAGTGACCTCTTTATAATGGATATTAATGGAGTCTGAAGAAGGGTCTCGACCCAAAACGTCACCCATTCCTTCTCTCCACAGATGCTGCCTGTCCCGCTGAGTTACTCCAGCATTTTGTGTCTATCTTTATAATGGATTTTGGGTTATAGTGGACGGAGCATACCCACTGTAATCAGACACCACTGTCTCTTTGGGCTGTTAGTCACACTGTGGACCTTTCCTGCCAGGTCGGGCAGCCGACGCCACCCCAGCCCACTCTGCCACCCTGGCTGCTTCCAGACCAGGCTGCCTATGCCACCCACAGGCCCACATCAGCAGTCCGGGCCAGTCGTCACCTGGATTCCTGGCCCTGTTCCAGACCACGAGTCTCGATCCGAAACGTCACCTGTCCACGTTCTCCAGAGGTGCTGCCTGACCTGCTGAGTTACTCCAGAACTTTGTGTCCTTCTGTGTACTAACCAGCATCTGCAATTCTTTGTTTCTACTACTTGTGCAATGATACCCTAATACCTGGCAATCCCTCTCTCGGTTATAGTGAACAATTGGCAATAAAGGACACCATTCCCCCTCTGGTCTATCACAACAAGGGTTTATTGTATTCATATTATGTACGAGGTTCTACAAAGTCAGAGGCATAAAGCTGTATAGTATAGAAACAGGCTCTTCAGCCCATCATCTGGGCTGACCACCATGCCTGATCCCACTTGCTTACATTACTTCCATATCCTTCTATGCCCTGCTCATTAAAGTTCCTGTCCAGATGCCTCTTAAACGTAATTCCTGCCTCCTCTGGCAGCTCATTCCAGATACCAACTACTCTGTGTCTGAACAATTTACCCCTCAGATCTCCTTTATACCTGCTGCCTCTCACCTTAAACCTTCTAGTTTTGGACACAACCACCAATGAAAAATCATCCAATTCAGCAAAAAATCCAACTCGATCCATGGGACATAATTTCCCATGCAGAAAGCCATGCTGACTATCCCAAATCAATCCTTGCCATCTACAAATGTAATTTTTTTAGGCTTATGTTTAGATCTGTCATTGTCACGTGCACCAAGGTGCAGTGATAACCTTTGATTTGCATGCTATTCAAACAGATCAGATATACCATACATAGATACATTCAGATCAAACTCAAGTAGAATAGATAGGGCAAAGGGGAATATACAGAGTGAAAAATATAGTTCTCAGCGATGTATTGCATTATAATGCATTAATTTCTTAGACAAAATCCAATGTCCTCAATGGGTAGAGGTGAATCGAACAGTTTCTCAGTTATGGAAGAACTGTTCAGAAGCCTGGTAATGGAGGGGTAGAAACTGTTCCTGAGTCTCGTGGTGTGTGCTTTCAAGCTTCATAACCTTCTTCTGGAAAGGTGCAGGGAGAAGGAGGAATGACAAGTCTTTTATGTTGGCTGCTTTTCTAAGGCAGCATGAAGTGTAGATGGAGTCAATGGTAGGAAGTCTGGTCTGCATGATGAACTGGGGTATCATCTACAACTCTTGGCAATTTCTTGTGGTCTTGGGCAGACCTGTTCTCAAACCAAGCAACCTGACAGCATGGTTTCTAAGGTGCATCTGTAGAGGTTTGTAAGAATCACTGGAGACGTGATGTATTTCTTCAGTCTCTTCAGGAAGTAGAGACATTGATGAATCTTCCTGGTGGCTGCATTAATGTCCTGGGCAGATCATTGGTAATATTAACGCCAAAGAACTTGAAGCTCTCAACCATTTCCACATCTGCACCATTGGTATGATGGGGGCTGGTACTCCACTCTGCTGACTGAAGTCAATAACTAGCTCCTTCATCTTGCTGGCTTTGAAGGAATGGTTATCATCCTACACCTTGTCACTCTGTTCTCTATCTCCTCCTGTATTCTGTCTTGTCACCGTCCATGATTCAGTCTACCGCAGTGGCGTCATCTGCAGACATAGATGCAATTAGAGCAAATTTGGCAGTGCAGTCATGAGTGTAAAGGGAGTATAGTAGGGGACTTGGAACACCATGTATGGCACTGATGTTGAGAGTTATTGTGGAGGAGGTGTTGTCAACTATCCTCGCTGATTGAGGTCTTTGGGTCAGGATGTCGAGGATCCGGTGGAAGAGGAGTGGGGGGGGGGGGGGGGGGGTGGTAAGCAGCTGATACCTAGGTCCTGGAGGTTGAAGATGAGTTTGGATGGGATTATGATTTTGAAGGATCTGTAATTGATAAGTAAGAGTCCTTGTTGCCAATGTAGTTCAGAGATAAGTTAGATGCTGTCTCTTGGAATCCTTTCCAATCGGTTTACCATCATTTGATGCAAGGCTCATGGGCTTACAATTTTGTGCTTTAACTCTGTTGCCTTTCTTAAATAATGGCACAACAGTAGCAATCCTCCGGTCTTCCGATACTTCAACTTTAACTTCATAAGTTCATAGTGATAAGAGCAGAATTAGGCCATTTGGCCCTACAGGTCTACTCTGCCATTCAATCATGGCTGATCTATCTCTCCCTCCTAACCCCATTCTCCTGCCTTCTCCCCATAACCACTTGAACCCCTCACCCCCTCATCTGTGGCTAACAAACATACAAACATCTCTGCAGGGTCCCAGCAGGCTCCTCCTCCCTTTCTTCCCTTTGCATCCTGGGATACATCTGGTCAGGCCCTGTGGCTCCACATATAGATCACCGCACTGATAGTTAAGGGCCACCACTTGCTCTCTAAGTACCCTTTTGCTCTTATTACACACAGAACTTTTTAGGCTTCTCCTTTATTTTGTCTGCTGGGGATATCTCATACCCCTACATCCCTTGTACTCAAGGGACTCGCTTGACTCCAGCTGCCTATACCTGGCATATGCTTGTGTAGGAAGGAACTGCAGATGCTGGATTAAACCGAAGACAGACACAAAAAGCTGGATTGACTCAGCAGGACAGGCAGCATCTCTGGAAAGAAGGAATGGGTGGCTTTTCGAGTCGAGACCCTTCTTCAAACTTAAGAAGGAAGAGGAGGCTCTTCAGAGCTTCTCTCCAGAAATGCTGCCACTGTGTTACTCCAGCTTCAAGTACTATCCTGGCATATGCTTCCTTGTTTTTCCTAAACAGACACTTAATATCCCCCATCCATCATGGTTTTTTAACTTGCTGGCTTTGCCGTTCATTCTAACAGGAACATGCTGGGCCTGAGCTCTCTCTATCTCACTTTTGAAAGCCTCTCTCTCTCACTTGCTGGACATTCCTTTATTTGTGTTCTTGTGCGTTATACAGTAACATAACTCAAACATCTCTCAAACTCAGTCTGAAGAAGGGTGTCGACCCGAAACGCTGAGTCTGAAGAAGGGTCTTGACCCGAGATGTCAACTATTCCTTTTCTCCAGAGATGATGCCTGACCCGCTGAGTTACACCACCAATTTGTGTCTGACTCAAATGTCTATTAGGGCACCAGAGACGGCTTGCAACTGGCAGGAATCCTCCTGAGAATCCTCAAGATTGTTTGAAATAGTTCAATACAGCCAGGGGTGGAGGTCTAATTCTCGAATGGATGGCTGTTCTTATCCCATTTGTAGCTCAGAAGATGGCAAAATGAAGCAGGAGCATCCAGGGCAGTGCAAACCGCTTCTAATTTCACTGTGGATGCAGTAGAAATGTTGGGGGAACTTCTTTGGCACAGCAGCACTTTGTTAAATCTACGCAGGCAGATGAGCAAAGTTGATCTTTGGGGAGAGTGGGGGTGGGGGAAGGAGAGAGTGGGGGTCGGGGAGAGTGGGGGTGGGGGTCAGGAAGGGTGGGGGAGGGGGAGGGGCAGTGGGGGTGGGGGGAACAGTGTGGGTGGGCGGGAAGGAGTATAATGGGGGGCAGGAGAGAGTGGGGGAGGGGAGAGTGGGGGTGGGGGAAGGGAGGGAGGTCAGGAGAGGGGGAGGGAGGAACAGGGTGGGGAGGGGGGGAGGTGGGGAGGGGGGAATGGGGGTGGAGGCAGGGCTGGGGGGGTGGGGGCAGGGGAGAGATGTGGGGGTGGAGTAGGGGGATGGAGTGGGTCAGTAGGGGGAGGAGGGGCGGATAAGGGGGATTGAGTTGGGGGGGGTTGAGGGTGCTACACCAATACAGGAGAGGCTTTGAGTCCAGGGCTCACTCGATGACGACACCCTCTCCCCCTCTACGAGGAATGGGCCCAACTAGACTTGGTCTAGTATCATTTAAATGTACCTTTTAAAAAGGAAAATCTCTCCAGTTGCTTCAAAACCTTGTCTGACAAAACTTGATGCCACGCCATGATATAAGTGTCTACAATCTTGGCCAAAGAGAGAAGGAATTGGTGAGGTGAAGGGATGAGGAGGCATTTTAATGAAGAGGGTTCCGGGTCTGAAAGCACGATGGTGAACATGGAACACACGTACAGCCCTGTGGTTTGGAAAAAAATAATTGCATCATGGCACAGTATTTCATATTTACATATGAAATTAACTATCTAGGAATATTTTCATGGGAATATTTAATTGCACGCTGCACTATGGAATCTGTCTTCATACGAGATCCTCAAGTGAAAGGAAGAATCCACGATGTTCCAGGCAACCAGATCAGAGTGTTGGCCGTGTACTCTCCCAGCTGTGCTCTTGCCTTTACCAATGCCACAGGAGATAATGAGGGAATGATGGTGGCACAGCAGTAGAGTTGCTGCCCTGCACTGCTAGAGACCAGGGTCCAATCTTGACAACAGGTGCTGTCTGTACGGAGATTGTACATTCTCCCCGTGATCTGCGTGGGTTTTCTCCAGGATCTGTGGTTTCCTCTCACACTCCAAACTCGTACAGGTTGCAGGTTAATTGGCTTGGTATAACTAAATTGTCCCCAGTGTGTTTAGGATAGTGTAAATGTAAGAGATGATCGCTGGTCAGTGTGAACTCGTTGGGCCGCAGGGCCTGTTTCAACTCTGTATCTCTCAGCTAAACTAAACGAAACTTTTTTTTTGGTGGAAATTGGTTCCCTCCTTTGCAAGATTAATTTGATCCCTCGTCTGCTTTAGCACACATTGGGTTAACACAAGTCTGCTTTAATCTTGCAAATAAAGAGCAGGCATCTGCTCTTTGAACTGACGTTCTGTATTTCCAACCTCGGTGTGAGGGGAGTTTGTGGTGATGGCTGCTGACTCCCAAATGCACATTCAAACCCGTTCCCGTCAGTACTGGCTTTACAAGCCAAGGGTTTCTTTAAGGACTCTTGAAGCACTTTCTGGGACAGGCTGCAAGTTTAATTATACAGCCTAGCATCTGGGAGAAATTAAGATTGAAAGTACAGTAATGAAGAGGGGAGACACATGAGATTGGAGATGCCGAAAACGTGAGTAGAAAACAAACTGCTGGTGGAACTCAGCGGGTCAGGTAGCATTTGCGAAGGGAAATAGACAGTCAGCATTTCAGGTCAGGACCCTTCCTCAGAGAGAGGAACTGGACCTGAAGCATTGATGGACCATCTCCCTGCACAGATGCTGCCCTACCGAGACTATGGAGTTGAGACACAAGATGCTGGAGTTACTCAACGGGACAGGCAGCGTCTCTGGAGAGAGGGAATGGGTGATGAGATGTTAGTTACTGTACTTGGAAACAGCTGGGATCCAAACTTATCTTTCCAATCATCGTGGGTTCAGTTGCAGTAAACATGAGCGGGGAGGAGTAGAAGAGAAAAGAGCTTTGCTCTGTCCCAGTAAAAAATCACCGAGAGGAACCTTTTACTGCCTTGCGCAGCAAATCTTTTGCTTTTGTACGAATTTTTATCAGAGTTTGCAATGTTCTTGTTTCCTGGATGAGATGTCACCACAGCAAAGTTGATCTTCACACCATGCATGCTCTTTATTTGCTGACCGACCTGATGATCAAGTTGTGAGATCCCACAGTTTTGCGAAGTGTGATTTCTACAAGTGCAAGCACTTGCGGAAGCCATTCAAAATTCTGTCAAAAGCCATTTTGCTGATGCTGCCTGTCCCGCTGAGTTACTCCAGCACTTTGTGTCTATCTTCAATTTAAACCAACATCCGCAGTTTCTTCCTGCACTTCTTATCGGAGGTGGAAGTGGACTGAAGATTAGCATCTTCAATACCACGGTTTTGAACGGGCCCCAGAGAGGAAGGGAGAAAAACAATACTGGAGGTTAGATGGTGTAAGGGCAATGCCCTCTCCAAATGTGAGGACAACATCAAGAGCTGAAGAGATGTTCAAGCATAGCAGTTCATTAACTGAATTAATAATTCGGTGGCAGGCCCTACACAGATGGGCAAAAATTGTTTGACTCTCTGAAAAGCTTCAAAGATTTTATGAATTACCCAGCCTAAATACATTGACATTAATGCAAAATAGCTGGTGCAAAAGAAAGATATATCTATCAGAAGACCTAACCTTTGCTAATGACAGCAAGATTGATGAAGGTTGTATGTATTGTCCATTGCACCCAGTTGTAAATGTTAAATTGTTGAATGAGAGGTATCTTTTGATTGATACAACTCTTTAGGTTTAGTTTTATTGTTATTCTTGTGTGCACATTTGTAGAGATTACGCTTTCAATGAGTGTTATACTGCAGACACACTACTGAGTCAGGGAATAAACACGCAGACAGACACAAAAAGCTGGAGTAACTTAGCGGGTCAGACAGCATCCCTGGAGAAAAGGAATAGGTGATTTTGTCTGAAGAAAGGTATTGACCCGAAACGTCACCTATTCCTTTTCTCTAGAGATACTGCCTGACCCGCTGAGTTACTCCAGCCTTTTGTATCTGTCTTCGATTTAAACCAGCAGCTGCAGTTCCTCCCTACATAATAAAAAAACACGTAATGAGTACAGAACATTTTCACTGCACTGTGACATCTTATCTTTCTGGCAGAAAAGTCATAATCTATCCAATAAAAATGATAGGATTAACCAAGGGCAAAAGATATGCTGTGTAAATTATTACAAGGTTCAGTTAAATTATTTCTACTGAAGGCGTGGGAAGGAAACAGGTTCTTTACCCTTCCCCCATGCAGCCTCCTTGTCGGACATATCCAGTCAGATACTACCAGTATAATGGTATCCCTGAGATGATGCAGTGAGATCATTCCTCCTGCCTCCTCCATTAGCCCACACTCATCATCATTGTGTTACTGGGGAAGACTCTCTATCTACATAGC
Organism: Rhinoraja longicauda; assembly: GCF_053455715.1. Lineage (NCBI taxonomy): Eukaryota > Metazoa > Chordata > Chondrichthyes > Rajiformes > Arhynchobatidae > Rhinoraja > Rhinoraja longicauda. Next base: position 15,292,525 of record NC_135978.1, read on the forward strand.
CATGGATTTAAAGAAGAAATGTAGATGACAAGGACTTGTTACTTTCCAAAGGCATGGAGGAGTCATCAACATTCATAGGTTCATCAGTTCTAGGAGCAGAATTAGGCCATTCGGCCCATCAAGTCTACACTGACATTCAATCATGGCTGATCTATCTTTCCCTCTCATTCTTCTAAACTCCAGCAAGTATTTTAGTGATGGTTGTAACCCATGTCGATTTGAAAATCCTATTGACTGGATGCATAATGGCATTGGATCTAGAGGCACAGCTGTCAGTGCACTTTCTGTAAACAAAGAAACAATTCCTGTCTTACCACACTGCTGATAGACACAAAATACTGGAGTAACTCAGCAGGGCAGGCAGCATCTCTGGATAGAAGGGTGGTGCTTCCAATAGAAAGCAGTAGACATCAATGTTCTTGGAAGGCCTTGACGAAGCTTTAAGTATGCCAACATGACCCAAAATTATCACTGAAGGGAGTTTAGATTTAGAGATACATATTTAGAGATAGAGCGCGGAAACAGGCCCTTCGGCCCACCGAGTCTGTGCCGCCCAGTGATCCCCGCACATTAACACTGTCCTACACACACTAGGGGCAATTTTTACATTTTACCCAGTCAATTAACCTACATACCTGTACGTCTTTGGAGTGTGGGAGGAAACCCACGCAGGTCACGGGGAGAACGTACAAACTCCGTACAGACGGCGCCCGTAGTCAGGATCGAACCCGAGTCTCAGGCGCTGCATTCGCTGTAAGGCAGCAACTCTACCGCTGCGCCAACGTGCTGCCCATGTTCTTCGATCTTGGTTTGTTGCAAGAGGGATCATCAACTAGAAATGGTGGTGGAAACAGATTCCATAGTCTTTTTTTAATAGTTTGATATGAATGGGTGAAGGCCACATTGAAAGTGGACAGATTCTCCACTTCCTACCTTAAAACCTTTAAAGAATGTTTAGGAGATGTTTCACCACCAAACCAGGCCCCGGGCCATTCGGCCACACGAGCATGCTATCTCAGCAGAGACTCTGCAGGATTGGCCTTTACACACTGAAGTTTCGAGGAACAAATGTAATCTCATTAAAGCGGAAGACATCGAGAGAGGCGAATGGCGTAAATGCCGAGGTGCTGTGATCAGTGGGCAGGGATTCTGTGAATGGTTGTGTTGGGTGGGTGTGTCAGGAAGGGTGGGGTGAGTAGAAGGTGGATGTGTAAATCTCACGATAGGTAATCAGCTATTTAAAAGGAAAATTATCTCAGAAGATGGTGAATCTTTGAAATGTTGTGCATCAGTGAGCTGTGGCCACTGGGTCACTGAACATCGGGAGTATTGAAATTAAATCACTTTTAAGTGAATCAAGCAAGGCATTTGGGTTTGGCGGAGAGTGAGCTTAGTTTAGAGATACAGCGCAGAAACAGGCCCATCAGCCCACCGAGTCCGCATTGCACATTAACTCATAAGGAGACTCAGGTCCCTTGGAGTGCAGGGGGCACTCCTAAGGACCTTCTACAACACAGTGGTTGCATCAGCCATTTTCTATGGAGTGGTCTGCTGGAGCAGCAGCATCTCAGCGGCGGAAGGGAAGAGACTCGACAAGCTGGTCAGGAAGGCCGGCTCTGTCCTGGGTTGCCCCCTCGACTCAGTGCAGGCGGTGGGACAGAGGAGGATGATGGCAAAGTTAACATCGCTGCTGGACAACGACTCCCACCCCATGCAGGACACTGTCACTGCACTGAATAGCTCCTTCAGTGACAGACTCCTTCACCCCCAAGTGCGTGAAGGAGAGATATAGGAGGCCCTTCCTTCCCGCTGCTGTGAGACTGCACAACCAGCACTGCTCCCAGCAGACGAGTCAACACTAACAGCTAAGAACACACAGAAAACTGATGACAATTTATCCTTGTCTTTACTTTTATTTATAATGAATGATCTCTTGCTATCCACTCTGCTGCTGTGACACTGTAAATTTCCCCGGTGTGGGACGAATAAAGGAATATATTATTATTATTATTATTATTATTATAAATATATCATATCATATATATACAGCCGGAAACAGGCCTTTTCGGCCCACCAAGTCCGTGCCGCCCAGCGATCCCCATACATTAACACTATCCTACACCCACTAGGGACAATTTTTACATTTACCCAGCCAATTAACCTACATACCTGTACGTCTTTGGAGTGTGGGAGGAAACCGAAGATCTCGGAGAAAACCCACGCAGGTCACGGGGAGAACGTACAAACTCCTTACAGTGCAGCACCCGTAGTCAGGATCGAAGCTGAGTCTCCGGCACTGCATTCGCTGTAAAGCTGTAAAGCTGAGGAAGAACATCCCCAATAATATTGAATGTTGAAAAAATGTTCTGGTTTTTAATGATGGAGTTAGGGAATGCTGGCCTGTAAATAACAATACAATATCTAGGAATTCTACAGAACAAGAGCAGGGCGGAACAGTGGCAGTAGAGTTGCTGCCTTGTAGCACCAGAGATCCTGACTACGGGTGCTATCTATATGGAGTTTGTATGTTCTCCCTGTGACTGTGTGGGATTTCTCCAGGTTCTCCGGTTTCCTCCCATACTCCAAAGATGTAGGTTCATTGACTTCGGGGAAAATTGTAACTTGTCCCTCGTGTGTAGGATAGTGCCAGTGTGAAGGCTGATCGCTGGTCAGCGCGGACTCAGTGGGCCGAAGGGCTTGTTCCCATTCTGTATCTCTAAAGTCTAATTTGGAGACACAAAAACCGCAGATGCTGAAATCTTGAGCAAAAAAAAAAAAAAAAAAATGGTGGAGGAACCCAGTGGGTCAAGCGACATATTTGAAAGGAATGGACAGGTGGCATTTTGGGATGTATCCCTTCAGACTTAAGGGTGAGAAGGCTGGGAAAGAGACCTGGTGGTGGGGCAAGGACGAGTAAGTGATGGAGGTACGGGTGCATTGGTTGGCCGATGGGCGGAGAAGGTAACAAAGTCACAAAGTCTAGAGTGGGAAGGAGGCAAAGGATAACAGATAAGAAAAGAAGAGGAGGAGTGAAATATAAAGGAGGGGTATGGGTGGAGGGGGACTGGGGGGAAGGGAAAGGGGGGAATAAGAGGAATATATGGGATTCAAGGGTGGGAGATGAGTGTATGGAGAAGGGAAAAGGAGCACAATTTGGCTTCTTCAGAAATTGGACAGAATTTGGCTCTTCACCCATAAGGTCATAAGTGATAACAGTAGAATTAGGCCATTCGGCCCATCAAGTCTACTCCGCCGTTCAATAATTGCTGTCTATCGCTCCCAACCCACATTTTGGGCCTTCTCCCCATAATATCTGACACCTGTACTAATCAAGAATCTATCTATCCCTGTCTTAAAAATATCCACTGACTTGGCCTCCACTGCCTTCTGTGGCAAAGAGCTCCACAGTTTCACCACCCTCTGACTAAAGAAATTTCTCCTCATCTCCTTCCTAAAAGAACATCCTTTAATTCTGAGTCTATGACCTCTAGTCCTATACTCTCCCACTCATTATACCTCACTAGTCCTGATCAGAATTACCTACTATATTTGGTCCATGGTTCACATGTATCGACTAGAATATAAGGGCCATAGTTCTGTAGATATTATCTTTGGTGTTCAATTTAATTCTTCAATTTCAAAATCATTCTTTGGATTGCCCAGAACCGCCACTTGTCTTGTCGATACTATTTGCGTTCATCGGTGCCAGTTTAAACAAAGAAATATCAAGTTACGAAATGGCATTTATTTTTTAATTGCAACATGTTTTTTTGTCTGAAATACTCAGCTAATTCCACTTCTCTGAATTTAACAAGAGTTAACCTACATTGAGATTTAAGATTTTATAAATTTTCTCCTCCAGTCCTTAGAACGATATCAATTAATCTTCCATAAGTGGTAATTGTAGTCATTTAAATATGATTGCTTACGCCAGTGTTGGAGAGAGGTTTCTATTTCATGGTCAAGGTTGGTTTGAAGAAGGGTCCCAAGCTGAAACGTCACCTATCCATGGTGTCCAGGGATGCTGCCTGATCCGCTGAGTTACTCCAGCTTTTGTGTGTCTCCTTTATGCCACTGGCTCTTTAGCCTTGTCAATCTAGGTGAATTTTATAATTGAGTGTTCATAAATTGTCGAAGGGAGTAAACCTTTTTGGTAATAAGGAGTGAGCCACACCAAACATTGCACACATTTTTGCCATTTTTACTATTTACAGCAGTAATAAGTCTCCAGGTTATAAGCATAATTTCTCTTGGGGCTGGGTCTATTGAAACAGAAATGATGCCTGTGAGCTAGACTATGAGACAGTGCATAAAATATGGGTCTGAATTATTCTTCACTGCATCAATCAAAGAGCTAGCTCATTTAAAATCGGTTTAAAGCTTGTTCAGCAGCCAATGGAGCAATTTAGCGAGGGTGTGGAAGTGAAATAGTCCAGGGTGATGCAATGAGTTCTGGTTTCCTTCATAGTCAAGTCAAGTCAAGTCAATTTTATTTGTATAGCACATTTAAAAACAACCCACGTTGACCAAAGTGCTGTACATCTGATTAGGTTCCAATGGGAAAAAAAAAAGAAACATACAGTAGCATGCAAACAGTTCACAGCGCCTCCTCAATGAGCCTCAAACGCTAGGGAGTAGAAATAGGTTTTGAGCCTGGACTTAAAGGAGTCGATGGAGGGGGCAGTTCTGATGGGGAGAGGGATGCTGTTCCACAGTCTAGGAGCTGCAACCGCAAAAGCGCGGTCACCCCTGAGCTTAAGCCTAGACCGCGGGATAGTGAGTAGCCCCAAGTCGGCCGACCTGAGAGACCTGGAGTTAGAGAGGGGGGTTAGAAGATTTTTGATGTGGGGGGGAGTGTCCATTTAGGGCTTTATACGTGAATAGGAGGAGCTTGAAGTTGATTCTGTACCGTACAGGGAGCCAGTGGAGAGAGGCCAGAATCGGGGTGATGTGGTCCCTTTTACGGGTACCCGTCAGGAGTCTCGCTGCGGCGTTTTGGACCAGTTGCAGGCGGGACAGGGAAGATTGGCTGATCCCAGTGTATAGGGAGTTGCAGTAGTCTAGGCGGGAGGAAATGAAAGCGTGAATGATTTTTTCTGTGTCTTCGAATTGGAGGAAAGGTTTGATTTTAGCTATGGTTCGAAGTTGGAAGAAGCTGGCTTTTACCACAGCGTTGACTTGCTTATCAAATTTTAATGCAGAGTCAAATATCATGCCGAGGTTTTTGACATGCGGTTTGACTAGGCAGGATAGACTTCCAAGACTGCCTGTTATCAATTTGATGGAGTCGGGGGGGCCGAATAGGATGACCTCAGACTTGCTCTCATTTAATTGGATTATATATAGATTATATATAGATTATATAGATTATATATTGGATTATATATAGATTATATAAGATTGAATGTTAAATAAATCTCAGTCCATCACAGTCCTGGAGCCCATAGTTTCAACCTGCTCCAGCTAATTAATCTAATTTTTTAAAATTAATTATTTATTTTCCAGTCAATACAATACAACAGATTGACGATACAGCTGTGAAAGTTAAATTGTGCGAAATCATTGTATCAAACATAAAACAATATAATCACACACAATATTTTCTGACCGATAAAAAAAGGTGTAGACAGAAGCCAAAGCTTATTGTGCCTACCCATAATACTTAACAAAATATAATTTTAAAAAACACAACATCATAAGTCAGAAGCAGATAAACAAAACATAAAAAGAAACACAAATATAGTCAAGAACCATAATTTCTGTCATGTCAGTCATGTCTCAGTGCTGATCACATATTTTGTATCTTTCAAATATAATATTTTTAAACATTTTCTTGAATCTACACTTATTACTACACTCTTTTAATTCATTGTTGCAACTATTCCTTAAATTGACCCTTTTAACAGTCACACGTCTATCTTTCACATTTGTTCTTACCCTCTTTTTTTTCCAATTATATAATTTCCCCTGAGTGGATACCTGCTCTCCCTCACTGAAAACAAACCTTGGATACAGTCAGGAAGTGTTCTTTCTTTTGCTCTAAACATTATTTGTAGAGTATTAAAGTCTACTAGGTCCATAAATTTTAGGGCATATGATTTCATAAATAATGGGTTGGTTGGGTCATTATAACCAGCCTTATTGACAATTCTCGGAGCTCTTTTTTGCAATATAAAGATTGAATTAGTGCTAGGTGTTTAGTTGTTTCCCCATACTTCCACGCAGTATGTAATATATGGAATAATGAGTGAGCAATATAAAGTAAATAGTGAATTTTGATTCAAGATGGCCTTAGTTTTGTGCAGTATTGCAATGGATTAATCATTCCCATTTAGAGCAATCGCATGGTGAAAGTCGTCACACTGGGATTTTAGCAGAGTGGGATTTATACCAAAGGCTAATCTTGTTTGGGGAAGATAGACACAAAATGCTGGAGTAACTCAACGGGTCAGGTAGCATCTCTAGAGAAAATGGATAGATGATGTTTCGACTGAAAAAGTATCCCAACCTGAAACGTCACCGATCCATTTTCTCCAGTAATGCTGCCTGCCCCGTTGAATTATTCCAGCATTTTGTGTTTGTCGTTGGTATAAACCAGCATCTGCAGTTTATTATGACTTGTTTGGAGAATACTTTTCTCTGCTACTTGAATGCATTTGTCAGTTCCTCCACTTGTCGAGTGTTTCTCTTTGAAAGGTTAATAACCATTGCTCTCAGGATTAAAAAATAAAGTTCTGGAGGAACTCAGCAGGGTAGGAAAATAGACAGTCGACGTTTAAGATCAGGACCCTTCCTCAGACTCTGTAGATAGATGCTACCTGACCCGCTGAGTTCCTCCAGCATTTTGGTTTTTGCCCAAGATTCCAGCAACTGCAGTCTCTTGTTGCTCCAATTTATTGCTCACAGGATTTTCGAAATAACAGCAGAACTCCGCAAGAGGGACTTTCACGGGTTTTTCCACACTAGGGAGATCCTAATACAAAACGTGCTTAAGAAATATGGATCAATTTCAAATGAAACTTGGCACATCACTGCCATGCTGATGGTTTACGCAGAATGAGCCGAGAACAGTGAGTAATGGTGAAATGGAGCCGACACACTATTAAACCCCACTGTGTGGAGTATCACTGGAGTATCGCTGCATCACTGGGTGTTAAACCAATTTTCTTTTGTGCTCTCTCTCAGGCCACAGCAAAAGATTCCACACCACTCTTTTGAAAAGCAGACGTGTTCTCCTAATGCCCTGGCCAACAGTGAAACAGATTATTTGGTTACGATATGATAGAACTTTATTTATCCCAGGAGGGAAATTGATCTGCCAACAGTCATAAAAGCACAAAATACATTGGGGGAGGGGGGGTCAGTCTCAGTCTACCCCATACCCCACGTCAGGAGGGGGAGGAGTTGTAAAATTTGATAGCCACAGGGAAGAAGGATCTCCTGTGGCGTTCTGTCCTGCATCTTGTTGGAACCAGTTTGTCGCTGAAGGTGCTCCTCAGGTTAACCAGTGTGTCATGGAGGGGGTGAGCTGTATCACCCAGGATGCACCGCAGTTTGAGGAGCATCCTCCCCTCCTAGACCACCTCCCATGAATCCAACTCCGCCCCCAGGACGGAGCCAGCCTTCCTGATCAGTTTGTTATTATCAAGTTATGGAACATTGCAGTGCATAACCCACCTTACTGTGGTTCCTATATTACATAATCATTCACCAAAAACAAATGACTTAATTTTGAAGCACAGTGCCCTTGAGATGAGAGGGTGATATGCAAAATTATCTTCAACTTATGTGGACCATTGCCCTTGGAATAAAAAACTGTGTCCAGCAGTCTTGGACAACAAAAACACGGGCTGTTGTTCATCGATTGCAGCTCAGTGTTCAACACCATCTTCCCCTCTACACTTGCCAAACTCAGGGAACTGGGTCTCCTCTTGTTCCTATGAATACAATATGTTGCTGTCAATGGGCATTTATGTCTTGCTATCATATGGGATAAGAGGAGAATTAGGCCATTCAGCCCATCAAGTCTACTCCACCATTCAATCATGGCTGATCTGCCTCTCCCTCCTAACCCCATTCTCCTGTCTTCTCCCCAAATCCCCTGACACCTGTATAATGAAAAATCTATCACTGCCTTAATAATATCCACAGCCTTCTGTGGCAAAGAATTCCACAGATTCACCATCCTCTGACCAAAGAAATTTCTCCTCATCTCCTTCCTAAAAAAACGTCCTTTAATTCTGAGGCTATGACCTCTAGTCCTAGACTCTCCCACTAGTGGAAACATCCTCTCCACATCCACTCTATCCGCCTTTCACTATTCTGTACGTTTCAATGAGGTCCCCCTTCATTCTTCTAAACTCCAGCGAGTGCAGGCCCAGTGCCGACAAAAGCTCGTCATAGGTTAACCTATGTAAACCAATGCAATTCACTGTCTTGTTGTCCAGTGACATGATACCAAAGAGAACCTTAGAAGATTTGCTTTGGGAACTGCTGCAATGTGCTTCAGCATTAAGCAATGGGATGCAAGATTGCTCTAACTAATCTGTGGGTTTTTACTTCCCTATCTCACCCTTATGACCAGGACTAATTGACCAGTGGACAACTGACTGAATCCACTGTAGCGTAGGGAATAGAAAACCTTTTGAGACGGCCATTCCATTGAAGCATTCGTTTCTTCAATTCCAATAAGAGCCTGTTCACTTGCAGTGGACGTTATATAATGGCCTTCAGTTTGAATGTATTGGCGGTAAAATGAGCTGTGTCGAGTCTAAGCTCCCTGGGACATCAGGAGACATGGGTGGGCCACAAGTGGAGTTGAGAGACACGGGACAAATGAATTCTGCCAAGCATCACAAGTGAAAAGGGTTGGGATTCAGAAAGTATCCCACCTTCCACTACAATCGTGCATCACTGCTGTAAGGGGACAATGATGCAGGAAACAGCTACATGGAGGTTATTGAGGGAAACGGAAGCCCAGGTGTACATGAAACATTTCCCAAAGGCCTCCCAAGTGGGAAAGTATCTTAGAATATCTCTAATCCTATTTTGCAGAAAAATGGAACTTGTACATAAAAGAAACAGAAGACATCAATATTCTGAGGGAGTGTGTACAGATCCTCTTCAACAGCAGATACGGTGAGTCATTGCATCCAACTACTGTCATGCTTAGTCTTAACGCTAAGGGCTTGCAACCCAAGCAAACTGAAAGCGTTGGCACGGGAATTGGCGACATTTTTTCAATGAAAGTCGGGCATCCTGTTTTCAAGATGGCGTCTTAAAGGGCCTGAGACCTCCAGTAACTTTCGGTCCTTCTGTCTTCGGATATTACTGCAGTTTGAAACAGTTTTTCCATGTCAGCTCCAATAACGCTTGCGCTGCAGCTGGATTGATCCTAAGTTATTTTATCTTTTGGAAAAGCCTTGAGCTGCATATTCAAAACTGAACTGAATAGATGAAGGTGAATAATGATGTGGTCTGAAAATGTAAAGCGAGAGGATTAATGCAAAGTGACCACGAAACAATCAACGGAGAAATTCAGAAATGTTTTTATCAAGGGAGTGGTGAGAATGTGGAATATGTGTCCACACAAAGTGGATATGTAGAAGAGGATACATATCCAAAGTGGATATGTAGAAGAATAATCCTTCTCGGGGAGAAGGATTATTTTCTGAGAGTTAAATAAGGAAGGATGGGATATCATGAATGGTGAATAAACTTGTTTCTTTGCTGTCATTTAACGTAAAGATGCTATGTGCCACCCAGATAACTGGGAATGTTAATGTGTTTTAAACTACTGTCGTCTGTGTTCTTTTGTAGCTGAGGCCTTAGGCTTGGATCATATGGTTCCTGTTCCATACAGGAAAATTGCATGCGACCCAGATGCAGTGGAAATAATAGGGATTCCAGAAGGAATTCCCTTCAAACGACCTTGTACCTACGGAGTTCCCAAATTGAAACGGATCTTGGAATCAAGACACAAAGTTTGCTTTGTTATTAAGAGGTAAGGTGTTGCAGGTGTCAGAATCTCTTTGGAATTTGGATTTCATCAGTGGATGGGCCTGCACAACTCTATTCCCAATTCATTTACAATTCTTGCTATAAATTTGGTTTTAAATAATAGGTTCATTTCAAATTTTGTTTGGTAAATTTGAAATAATAACAACATTTTGTTTAATAACAAAATTTGAAATGAACCTATTATTTAAAAACACATGTACAGAAAGAATTGTAAATGAATTGGGATAGAGTTGTGAAGGCCCATCCACTGATGGAGGTTGTTTTGGTTTGATATCAAACCATTGATGCCAACAGCATCCTTCCTGCATTATTCCATACAACGAGTGCCAGCAGGCTGTTCAGTTGCAGGTGGCATTGGAGCCAGGTTTAAGTCACCATCACATGTTGTCTGAAGATCAAGACGCTGCCAATTCTACACTGTAAGTGCCCTTGAGAAGCCACACCAGCAGACCCTGACCCACTGCTTAATTTTAATTTTCACACTGCTGAAATACAAAGTTCTGCTTTTTGCACCCAAGTAGGTACAGCTAAGGATGGGGATTCAGTCATATGAAATTCTGGGTCCTTTTATCCCTTTTCGTGTACAACCTCTTGTGCTCGTTACAAACTAATCTGAGTTCACACAGTTCCCATCAAATGTGTCAATTTGGCTCATTGGGGCCTGTGAATAGATAAAGCAGTACAGCCTGTGTGTATTTAATATGGATGTTTGAAATGTTAACCTCTGTTCATTTTCATGCAGTAGGCGATGCTTCTCACAAAATACAAATCAAGCTAAAGAAATTTGAAGTCCTGTCATAGTTTTGACGGTTTTTTTTTTGTCACTTTTATCAGTTAGGATGTGGTAGTTAGACCACTATCATAATTTTTCCCTGATGCACATCCACAGCGTAGAACAAAGAGCCGTGCCACACACACTGTCTGTGCCGAACATGATGCCAAGATAAACTAATCTCCGCTGCCTGCAGACGATCCACATCCTTTCATCCTCTACTTATCTATGTGCCTATTTAAAAGCCTCTTAAATGTCACCACCAACCCAGAGAGTGTGTCCCACCACTCTCTGTATATTAAAAAAAACGTTTCCCACCTGTCTTGGAATTTCCCTCTCTGACCTGAATGCGATGCCCTCTAAGAGATCAACAATAGGATAATTCACAGCGATTCAATACATTGGACCAAGAATGGTTCAGAACATTTTTGTTAATCTACTTGTGTTGCTATGTGTAAATGAGACAAATATCAAACCACAGCTAGATCAGAGAATAGCAGCAGAAGGGAGTCATTGCAATATTTGAGCATGATTTTCCAAACATGGGTTTCAGGAGTAAATGAGGGAGCAACTTGTAGTAGCAGATGACTACTCGAAGTGACTTTAGATTTCACTGTTGCATATCCAATAAACAAACAGGGCACATTGGTGGAAATTGTACATTGATTTTCTTGCGGCCCTCACAGCCCCCGATCACACTGTGATCTCAGTCATGGCAGTGATTGTCAGAAGATCTTCATGAGGGTGAACCCTTGGAAAGTGCCTGACATTGACTGCTTACCTGGTGACTCCTTATAACCTGCGCGGTCCAACCGAAGATTTTGCAGACATCTTCCACCTTACATTACTACGGTCCGAGACCCCCACCTGCATTAAAAGGACGTCCGTGATAACAGAGCCCAAGCAGAGCAAGGTGCCATGTCTCAACCCACTTCCATTGCGATTAAATGCTTTGGGGGGTTGGTTATGATGCATAACAACTCCTGCATTAATAACGTCCTGGACCCACAACAACTCACCGACTCCCACAACAGACTCACAACGGATACAATCTTGCTGCTGCTCCACTCTGCACAGGACGACTTGGACAACAAAAATACTGGCTGCTGTTCATCAATTACAGCTCAGTGTTCAACACCATCTTCCCCTCTACATTTATCAAACTCAGGGAACTTGGTCTCTGCCCGTTCCTAGCAATTGTGTCCTCAACTTGCTCATTGGCATGCATTGGCAACAACCCATCTGACTCGATTACCATCAGCACAGGCGTGCCTCAACTCTGTGTGCTCAGTCCCCTGCTCCACCCTCTTTCCAACCACAACTGAGTAGCCAGACATAACTCCAATGCCATCTTTAATTTTGCAGTAAACCCACTGGTGTTGAACAAATAACATGGTGGCGCAGTGGTGGAGTTCGTGCCTTACAGCGCCAGAGACCCGGGTTCGATCTTGACCACGGGTGCTGTCTGTATGGAGTTTGTACGTTCTCCCTGTGACCATGTGGGTTTTCTCTGGATGCACCGGTTTCCTCCCACACTCCAAAGACGTAGAGGTTTGTAAGCTGATTGGCTCTGGTAAATTGTCCCGACTGTGTAGGATAGTGCCAGTGTACAGGATGATCGCTGGTCGGCGCAGGCCCGGTGGGCTGAAGGGCCTGTTTCCACGCGTTATCTCTAAACTAAACTACAACAAAAAGCTGTCAATAAGTGAGAGTACAGAAAGGAGTTTGATAATCTGATTGAATAGTGCCAGAAAAAAAATCTTGTTCTCAACGATAGCAAGACCAAGGAGCTGATTGTTGACTGCAGGAGGGGAACGATGAGGATCCATGAAGCTGACACTAAAGCCTTGGCACGGTGGCCAGTTCTCCCTCGCCCTCTCCTTTCCACCTTGTGTTTTGTGGCTGATGGGTTATCAGCAGACCTCAGTTGCTGTTTTAGTCACAACAGCTGAAGATTTGTGCGGTTGAAATGCTTGTATCTTTTACAGAAACTCACTTTATCTTTTGTTTCCATTTACGTGCAGGATGTTTGATGAACGTGTTCTGACAGGTAAGATGGAGAACTATAATGAACAACATTGTCACCTGCTAGTAAAATCAGGCTGAACCTGGTGGGGATTTAGGAGTCCGTTCAGATCACAAAACGTGTTGTTTAAATCCACTTGATCAGTGAGCAATGCATTAATCCCTCTCTCAGCAGTCACTATAGCTCGCTGAATTCGATGAGACTACCATCTTAGAGTTAATGTTGCCAGTTAAGTTCTTGCTAAATGAATTGCGGGTGAATGCGTGTGTTCTTGAAGTTAAGCAGTCAAGTGATCTTTTCGTTAAGTTAAATGGCAGTAAAGTTCTTTTGAAGGCCAGACGTCTCCAAAACCCAGACACGTTCTTGACTTATGGCCTACTGCAGAACTGACCCTTGTACACCCTATATGGCTGAGCTGCCAAGGTGCTTGCATGCTTGAGTCTGTAGCAGTGTGGTTCAGTCTAGAGGAACTGCAACAAACAACAAGAGATAACAAAAACAGAATTGGATCTGCAATTTGTAATTCTCATGTGCACTCTCATTTCGTGGACAGGAGCGTTTAGGAAGGAAAAATGGGGCAGCATGCTACCTGGATAATTGTAGTTTAAATAGCATGCAAATGCATAAATCTTTCAAAAATAGTAATAAAGGCTAACAAGGCAAGAAAAGAAGCTAACAAGGCTAGAATGTAAAGCTAACAAAACGTTGGGATGATCGATCACACTGTCATTCTGTGCACAGCCCTGTTTACCTTATTAGAACAAAAATCTGGGGGTACTGCAGAAAGTTTACAAGGATGAACAAGGAAGCAAGGGGTTACAACCACCTTGAAGGAGACTTCATTCGTCTTCTTCGGAAAAGTGAAGGCCCGAAAGTATAAAATTTAAAGTGGTGTTCAAAATTTAAATTAAAAGTTTAAAATTTAAAGTTGTGTTAAAATAAAGTAGGTGCTTTAATTTGTAGGAGAATCCCAAATGAGTGACTTTAAATGCAGAAATTAGCAGATTAAAAATTGAATTCCATAAAATCTTGTTGCCATTCTGCTCTGCCCTCCTGTTTCTGAGAATGCACAGGTCCAGGTGCTTATAATACAAGCAGAGCTCTCTTGCATGTCTAATTTTTTTAGAAAGGATGCAGATGCAAACAGATGCAAGCAGATGCAAACAGCCCCACACATGTAAATGTCCGTACTACAGATGAAGATCAAAGATTTGGTTTTTTTTAAATTTTATTTAAATTTTAACAAAGCACATACATGTTACAACTCATAGTACCCAATGATACCTAGATTTGGACTGTATTGTGGGCTTGCGTAATAATTTCCTGCACAGTCTTTCAGGTAGCTGCCACAGGTAGACGCTGAGGACAAAACGGCTGTGTTTCACCTACGGTCTTTCACGACAGCTTGCAAAGTAACAGGAATGCCCCTCGGCATTTCACCAGATTTGGAACGAGAGAGGCACTCCGATGGGGAATATGTGGCAAAGTAAAGTTGCTCAGTGCATTTGCAGCTCTCCAGTCCATTGGGAAGGAGTTGGGATTCTGTGTCAGAGAGAGTGAGAGAGAAATAAATGTGTATTTTTAAAGCTCCTTTTGCTTCCTTCCAGTTCTCACCCTGCACTCCTGTTTATGTTTCTTGATTCTCTTGAGCAATTGTCGGCCTCAATATCAAGCACCTCTTAGGAAGGGAATGCAGCGTAGGTTCACTAGGTTAATTCCCGGAATGGCGGGACTGTCGTATGTTGAAAGGCTGGAGCAATTAGGCTTGTATACACTGGAATTCAGAAGGATGAGGGGGGATCTTATTGAAACATATAAGATAATTAGGGGATTGGACACATTAGAGGCAGGAAACATGTTCCCAATGTTGGGGGAGTCCAGAACAAGGGGCCACAGTTTAAGAATAAGGGGTAGGCCATTTAGAACGGAGATGAGGAAGAACTTTTTCAGTCAGAGAGTGGTGAAGGTGTGGAATTCTCTGCCTCAGAAGGCAGTGGAGGCCAGTTCGTTGGATGCTTTCAAGAGAGAGCTGGATAGAGCTCTTAAGGATAGCGGAGTGAGGGGGTATGGGGAGAAGGCAGGAACGGGGTACTGATTGAGAGTGATCAGCCATGATCGCATTGAATGGCGGTGCTGGCTCGAAGGGCTGAATGGCCTACTCCTGCACCTATTGTCTATTGTCTATTATTGAAGGAAGCCAATGTGAATAACCCTTATTTTTGTTGTAGGGACAAAATACATACGGGAAGGTTCCAAACAGGATGGCCACTCGCCTTTGGATGAAGATTCCCAAAGATCAATGACATTAGACATGAACTCCAATAACCACACCTGCCGGTAGGAATTTGCTTCATCAGCCATTAATGTCAGCAGCATTTAAAGGGAAAGGTTTGCATTTATATCTTATATCGCTGTTACCAGAGCTAAATTTCAAAGCAAGCATAGAAAGCATTGAAGATAGACACAAGAAAAACTGGAGTAACTCAGCGGGACAGGCAGCATCTTTGGAGAGAGGGAATGGGTGATGTTTCGGGTCAAGACCCTTCTTCAGACTTCAGACCAAAATGTCATCCATTCCTTCTCTCCAGAGATGCTGCCTGTCCCGCTGAGTTGCTCCACCTTTCTGTGTCTATCTTCGGTTTAAACCAGCATCTGCAGTTCCTTCATACACATAGGAAGCATTGAGCTTGTCTTAGAGTGATGCATCTCTGTCACCAGAGTGAAATGCAAAGCTATCTTTTAAAATCTGTTCCAACCTTCATCAGGATCTTATAAATCTTTTTTAATTATTGCGATGAGCCTCACATTCCTTAAAACCCATCAAACTTCTGGGTTATAAACTAATCTTATGATACCTCCCCTTCGAGATCAAGTTGGGTCCCCTGTAGTTTAACCTTCTTAGAAACATCTGGGAAAATGTATTTGAAATCTTTACAAGTTCTTTATAAAATTGTGCAATGAGTCCAATCTGGACAATTATAATAATTGAACAGGAAACTGAAAGGCAGGCAGATCGATTCCATACCTTGGACCCTCAAGAACAGTTTGTTCATCCTCTTCTGGAACAAGGTCCATTGCAAAAGGAAAGGTCAGAGTTTCCAGTCGATGTCCACCACCTAAATATAATCAACACATGAATAAACCATTAGAAGTGACTTGGAGTATGGCAAGCCAATAACAAAGCAAAAGTATTACTAAAATTTCAAAGATAGTGCTCAATTTATGCATGGTTCTAGTTAGATTACTCTCTGGGTTAGTGCCCTGACCTAGTTCAGATCATGTAAATGGCGGGAGCACATGAGGAAATGTAAAAAGACTTTGCAAGAATCATTACAAAAATGAAAAAAAATACCATCAGGTCTATGAAGAGGAAATAAGAAGACTTAAAAGAGAACTGATAGAGAAATATAAGATTCCTTTGATTTGATATCAAGAAAATGTTTCAACTTGGGAGAATCCAAAACCAGGGATAATGTAAGGTAATGAATGAATTCATTGGGGATATAGGGAGAAATGTATTGAGAATGGATAGAGAGTGGAACGTGTTGCCAGAGGAAGTAGTTGAGGCAAATTATTTGGATGCTTTTAAAAGGAAATTGAATGAGTTCAGGGGAGCAAAGAAGAGTCCAACGGGCAACTCCGTCAGTTGAGTTAATCCTCCGTTACAATAACACCACAAAATAATTCTATACCACAAACTTACCTGGTTTTCGGAGCTGTGATCCATTGCTTGCCCTCACTGTTGAATGCATTGAGCAGGTGCCGGTCAAAAACATGTTCAAATACAAAGTCTTCCCACTTTTTATTTAGACTTTCAAATCTTTGCTCTACTCGACACTTTAAAATACTACATTTTGAAATGCGTTTTTCTCTTATCAGGTCTATGATGATGAAAGAAAGCGAAACAGGTGAGGCACTGATTGATTTCTGAAGGACGGCTACTTTGAAAATTGCATGTCCAACCTGTCTATTTATTTGCACAGATTCTCTGCCTCTAGTTGTGGTATTCCAGAGCACATCGTTCTTTTATGAATGTGCACTGAGAGGTCTGAGGTTTGGAAAGCACTTGGATGTATTAATACCATACGATACGATAGAACTTTATTTATCCCAGGAGGGAAATTGATCTGCCAACAGTCATAAAAACACAAAATACATTAAACATGAAATTAAAGTGACGAGTGGAAAGGATTGGGGGATGTCCAAATATTGGGGAGGGGGGGGGGGGAGGGAGGAGGGAGTGGAGTCAATCTCAGTCTACCCCACGACAGAAGGGGGAGGAGTTGTAAAGTTTGATAGCCACAGGGAAGAAGGATCTCCTGTGGCATTCGGTCCTGCATCTTGTAATGCTAGGCTCACATCTGACAAAATTCTCCCAGTTTCCCCACAGATAATTCCCTTGCTCAGCGTTACCTGGGGGTGTCCTGGTGTAAGCAGTTGAAGAGAACACTCACCACACCCTATTTCATTTAATCTATTTAACCTGAGAAGATTGTGCAAACACCTCTTTTTTGTTTTAAGCTGTCTTCTTAATAATTAATGCTTCTAGTGATTTCAGCCACTAGGTTACATTTGGTATGTTTTCCAGCAAATTGCTAACTCGTAACTTCAGGTGCGTTATCCTCTTTGTTAACAGTGAACAGAGGGAATTGGATACAGTAACGTCACTGGCATTTTTTATAATAGACGAGTTGGGCCGAAGGGCCTGTTTCTGTGACTGAGAGAAATTACATTCCAAATTCTATTTACAGGGTCCACAATGATAATCCATTGTGACTCCAGACAGATAGCAGACATTTAAGAAGCAGGCTATTAAATCCTCGAACTCCTCCTTCACCCCCTCTTGGTTTATAGTCTCCCTCCCAGGCAGCTGGGGTCAAACAATGAGAGGGACTTCTAACCCTGGGACACCTCATGGTAGAGGATAGTGTTGTGTACTGCCCAAAGGTCTGGCTCGTTAACATGAAGCCTGTTCCCATCTGTGTGACCAAGCCACAGAGACTGAGTAGAGTGCTAATTCATCTCAAAAGACTTCTCCCTCTCTCCCTTTCTCTCTACATTTGCAGGCACTTCCCTTGATCTGTCGATTTTGAAAAAGGTGAAAACTGAGCCAGAGGATCCAGAAATTATTCAAATTACTGTTCAAGGTAAAAAAAAATGTCGGGTTCATTGGATATAAATTAATGTGTAGTTTGCAGATGGCGAATTAACAATACTGTTTTTTGTACTTGCACCAGATTAATGTTTGGGATCATTTTGCAAAACGATGGAAAACACTCTAACTTCAACGGTGCTTTCATTAAACATAGTAGTTTCTGCACCCAGTGCCTTTAACGGGGCCCATCAGCACCTTTTCTGGTCATGTTTCTTGTTCTCCCTTCTCTCCCCCCTTCTCTCAAATCCAATGAATGGTGAGAGGCCCACAAAAGTCCAAAGGTGCTCATAAATGGACAAGCCAAACTCACCCCTCAAATGTGGAAAAGTGGGAAGTTAAGGATCAGCTAATTATAGTTGCATTTAACATGTCAAGCCCAGATATTGTAAACTATGTCAAGGTGGTGGAAAGTGTATTAAAATGTTGGCATCATTTCTCTTGAGTGATGTGGTGGATGAATTAATGGCAGACGTGTTAACGGCGGATTAGAAAAGCACGTGAGAAAGAGGAAAAGGACAATTTACAGAGGCTAATCAATCGCAAACCCACACGTCTTTGGGATGTGGGAGGAAATTGGAACACCTGGAGGAAACCCACATGATCGCAGGGAGAACGTGCAAACTCACTGACAACACCCGAGGTCACGATTGAACCCGGTTCTCTGGTACTGCGAGGCAGCGGCTCTACCAGCTACGTCATAGCGCTGCTCAATGGTGGAAACATGACTACCGATTTACACACAGCAAGATCCTACAAACTGTAGAGATAATGGCCAGATAATCTATTCTTCTGGTGTTGATTGGAGGTTAACTTTTGACCAGGACATGAAGGACAATGCTGCTGCTTTTCTTCAAAGTTGTCCCACGAGTTCCATCTTGGTGGTGCTCCATCATCGGCAGTGTTGGCCGAGGTTTTTATGCTCGGGTGACTGGACTGGAATTTCAATGCATGACCTGTGACGCACTAATCTAGCCATGACTGTTACCAGAGGTCCAAGTGCAAAGAGGGAAAGCTTTCCTGTGAAAGATTGTTGGTTCTGAAAGAAGTGGGAGACCAAGCAGCCCTGCCTATTTCCAGCAGTCAACCGAGATTCCAGTTTTAAGTTGAACAAGATTTATTTTCTTTCAGGAAAGTTTTGGGTGCATGGAGCAGTCAATCAGAGTTGATTGTAGGAAAGAATTTTGACTAATTGTTTGAGACCACTCCCCAAACTCACCTTCACCACCCTTGGAAAGCACCCTGAAGTACCGTGATTGATTGGCTCAGGACACCATCTATGACTACCTTAGCACACAGAAGCTACTGGAAGTAGGGTGGCCACTGGAAGTGACGGAGCATAGACATAAGGGCTGCTGACATTAAAGACAAATCTCCATGTTCATCCAGAAACACAAGAGTTAGTACCTCAGCATCTTGTGATAGTCTGTGGGGAAACATCAGCATTGGGTGCTCTTTTAAAAAGGAGGTGAGGAGGAACTTCTTTAGTCAGAGGGAGGTTAATCTGTGGAACTCATTGCCACAGAGGACTGTGGAGGCCAGGTCAGTGGATATTTTTAAGGGAGAGATAGACAAGTTCTTGATTAGAACAGGTGTCAAGGGTTATGGGAGAAGGCAGGAAAATGGGATTAGGTGGCAGAGATCAGCGATGATTAAATGTCGGAGTAGACTCGATGGGCCAAATGGCCTGATTCTATTCCTATACAACCTGTGAACTGTGGATTGGGTCCAATTTTGCCGAAATGCCGAACTTCTTTGCTTGTCGACTGAGCAGGCGTTAGAAAGTGGCAGACTGGTTGCCAGTGTCTCCTGGCTCAGGGCTAGTGGAACAGCCACTGAGTGGATGTGAAACTTAGTTTGTGCACTGGACCTTTTACTGCCCTGTATGAAGTACCAGGAGTGAACATTGCTCGGGCTGGTCATTTCTGTTCTTGTGTCTTAACCAAAGGTGAAAGATTGTTCAAACATTCAGCTCACTCTTCGGGAAGGCTATTTCCTTTTCACTAAGTAACCCACTTTCTCCTTCTGACAGATCCAAACACATCCTTGGATGATCTAAGTGAGAACCTATCTGATAGATCAAGCTGCGATGAGCCTGACCTCCTGGTGGAATCACCCTCTGGTACCCGGCTTTTTTTTAAAATAACTTTGTCACGCAGCAGAATTCTTCACAATTTATGATCTGCAATCCCGACCCAACTCTGTTCCTTCTTGATTACTGATGGCCACCATTGGCACTTATGGGCTTGACATCACAGTGAGGTCTCCAGGCTGAGGAGACCTACACACGCTGACAGAGCGAGATAACACACCAGCTTCCATCACATGTAGCAGGAGGTGAGGAGGGAGACCATAGGGTCCACACAGGGAGCGGGTGCCGCCTGTCCCCAGCAGTGGTCCACGCTCACCGTGTATACAGGTCGTACCCACGAGCACCATCCCCCTCGGCCCACCCCAGGCAGCCTCCGCACACTGAGCCGAGCGGCGTTTCAATGCTACGGGAGCCTCAGCAGAGGATTGGGTTTGCACCACTCTCCTGGCTCGGCCATGTGCAACAGTGGGGAAGACTGTTGTTCACGCCGGTTTCCCAGCACAGAGTGCACAGCCCATGCAGTTGTCTCTTTAAAAGCAGGGAAACCTATGACTTCATCTGCTCTGTATTTGGCCAGAACAGCAAAGAGCACGACTGTGAATCAGCACTCTACAAGGTGCTGCGAAGTGGGGGGTCGAAATATACTTTGCCACTGGTTTGTTTTATTGCTGGACATGTCACACGGTTGTGCTTTTTTGGAGAAACAGGAAGCCAAAGAGGAAGTCTGAGTGAGTAGATTGCAGTTCCCCACACAAATCAGCCCACTGCTACCACATTCCATGTGTGAGTCCTGCACTTGTACATGAGCACATAGACCTTGTCAATGTGAATGTTTACTGTGTTGCTTGAGAATGTTCTTAAAATATGCAGCAAACTATTACAAACTAGGTAAAATAGTGTATTCCCTTCCCTCCTCCCTAGATGCCATGCAAGACGATGTTTCTAACCACAACGAACAACATATGGTGGTGGAAGGTCAGTGGTTTATCATCAATGATACAAAGCAATTTGCACGAGAATAGTCACCATGTGCTTCTATTTGGAAAGATCAGCACGGAGAGCATAATAAAAGATAGACACAAAATGCTGGAGTAACTCAGAGGAACAGGCAGCATCTCTGGAGAGAAGGAATGGGTGACGTTTCGGGTCGAGACCCTTCTTCAGACTCGAGCTGAAACGTCACCCATTCCTTCTATCCAGAAATGCTGCCTGTTCCGCTGAGTTACTCCAGCATTTTGTGTCTATCCTTGGTGTAACCCAGCATCTGCAGTTCCTTCCTAAGCATAATAAAAGTATTGGATGACTAACCTATTGAAAGACTTTGGGACAAGAGAGTATCGGAAGGTATTGGGGAATAGAATATACCAAGTGGTGCCAGCGATGAAGTGAAAGTGCTGTGGTTCAACCTTTCTGTGGGGGATTCCACTGACCCCAATTGTGGGAAGGGATCAGCTGATAGACACTGGGAAGAATTGTTGATAGGGATTAGGGGATGGAATCTATCAAAAGTATTAACTCAGCAACAACAGAAGGAGGATCTAATAGGAGTGGCAGAAGGATGTTCAAAATGGAGGTCCATGCCCAGTGACGTTGTTTGTGAGATAAATAAACAATTTGGATGTAAATGTGGATGGGTTTGTTATTGAGTTTACAGATGGCACCAAAAATTGGTAGAGTTGCCGACAGCGAGAAAAGGCTTTCAAAGAATATAGAAAGGCTGTATATCAGTTACATACACAGGCGGAGAAATGGCAGATGAAGTTTAATCTGAGCAACAATGAGGTGCTGCACTTTGAGAAGTCAAATGTAAGGGGAAAATTTACTGTTGATGGCAAAACCCTTAACAGCATTGATGCACAGAAGGGTCTTGGGGTCTAAGAACGTAGTTCCCTGAAAGTAGCAACACATGTAAATAGAGTGGTAAAGAAGATGTACAGTATGCCTGCCTTCATTGGTCGTGGCATTGAATGTGAGAGTCGGAAAGACATGTTGGAACTTTATAAATCTTTGGTTAGGCCATATTTCGAGTATTACAAGCAGTTCTGGTCACCCCATTACAGGAAGCATGTGGGGGCTTTGGAGAGGGTGCACGAGAGGTTTACCAGAGTGCTACCTGGATTAGAAAGCATTAGCTATAAGGAGAGCTTGGACAAACTTAAATTGTTTTCTCTTGAGCGTCAGAGGTTAAGGGGAAACCTGATAGAAGTATTTGAAAATTATGAGCAGCATAACAAACATTTTAAAATTATGGGCAGTAAGAACTTTTTTTCTCAATGTGGAAAGATCACAGGGAATAACTTAATGTTAGAAGGGGAAAGTTTAAAGGAGATGTGCGTGGCATGTTTTTTTTAACACAAAGAGTGGTGTGTGCCTGGAACATGTTGCCAGGGGTGGTCATGGAAGCAGATATGATTGTGGCATTCATAATGCAGGAGTAACTCAGCGGTTCAGACAGCATCTTTGGAGAAAAGGAATAGGTGATGTTTTGGGACAAAATGGGGGAAAACTGGCGATGAGGATAAAAAGCAGGGAATGGGGGGATATGGAGCATGTGCAAGCAGAAAGGATTAGTTTAACTTGGTATCATGTTTGGCACGTGTATTGTGGGCCATGGGCCATGTTCCTGTGGTGTACTGTTCCATGTTCATGAAAGTAAAAGATATATATATTTTTTTAATATTGTGTCTTTCATGATCTCAAAACATCCAAAGTGTTTAAAGCTAATGCATTCTAAGTCATCAGCTTGAAATATATTTGTAGCAAGGTCCACAAACACTAATGAGGCAATGTTTGTTGTTTATCACTTGGGCAGCTTACAGCCCAGTAGTATGAATATTGATTTCTCTAACTTCAGATAGCCCCAGCATTCCTTCTCTCTCTATCCCTCCCCCACCCAAGTCGCACTAGCTTCTCGTTTTCACCTAACAAACAGCTAACAATGGCCTGTTTCCTTTATTATCGTTACTTTTTTTCCTTTATCATCGTTACTTTCATTCACTGTTCTTTATCCCTCTCCCTCTACATCATCGCCTATATCTCTCTTTTCCCTTATCCCTAACCAGTCTGAAGAAGGGTCTCGACCCGAAACGTCACCCATTCCTTCTCTCCAAAGATGCTGCCTGTCACGCTGAGTTACTCCAGCTTTTTGTGTCTATCTACTGTTTATTGATGTTGTTTGAGTTGAAATATCTGTTTGGTTAATTGGAAGCTCTTTTATTTTTCAAAATAATTCATTGGGATCCTTGATATTGACTAAGAAGTGCTGAAGGGACTTGATATAATCTATATTGGTGCTGAGAGTACTGCATTCATTGGCACTGCATGGAGCTCTCTCCTCTGTTTTGTTTTTTGGGATTCACAAGCCTTTGACTTAGATAAGGATGGGTTGCATCCTTGGCATAGAGATGAATATTTATTGGGAGAGGTTAATGATGATGATGATTATACTTAATAATAGTGAACGAGCAAAGATAGACACAAAATGCTGGAGTAACTCAGTGGAACAGGCAGCATCTCTGGATAGAAGGAATGGGTGAGGTTTCGGGTCGAGTCTGAGGAAGGGTTTCGACCCGAAACACCGCCCAGAGATTTCTTCTCTCTAAATTTCTCTCCAGAGATGCTGCCTGTCCTGCTGAGTTACTCCAGCATTTTGTGTCCATCTTCGATTTAAACCAGCATCTTCAGTTCTTTCCTGCACAGTGGTGAAAGAGCAGTGGGCATTTAGTGAAAGGGGAAGTGGGGTAATCTAATAGTTAACTAGTCCATGGCATTATAATGACTAGTACTAAGGTATTGAGATTGCCCCCTCTCCTCCCTCAGTAAAGGATTTATGTCAGTAATACAGTAGGGATCTTTTCTATATTGTCTTGCGATGGCTATCAGGCATAACATGATTCTATTTCTGATATGGTTTCCTCCTAGAAGATTGGAATCAAAACGTTGTACGACTGAGGAAACAGGTGGAGAACCTTTTCAACAGAAAATACGGTGAGTTAATAATTGTTAATTGGTTAGAATATTCCTCACACAGACCTGTTTTGGAAGTTTGAGACCCCACTATCAGACATCGCTTGGCAACAACTATCTCTCCCCAAGCTGTCTCATTGTGCTTCTGTTCGACTGAAATCTGAAATCAAGTTGACTGGTAATATCAATACTACAGGAATGAAAGATGATGACATAATTGTAACCTTCTATTAAGTCACTGGGCAGAAAGATACTGATGATACAATGAAACATTTTGATGTCACGAGGCTGGTGAATCTGTGAAGAAGCATTCTGAACGTTACTAGACGATAATCTCATTACTGTAATGAAATGCAGTGATGTCAACAGAACATAAGATGATAACAACATGACGTGATTGGAAAGGAAGGTGATGGCATCACTGTTGACCAGCTCACCGGAGCCTCGAAAACCTTTGGGTATAACTAGCGTTTCTGGGGGAAATCTGGAAATTATCCATGGAGAACAATATGATAGAACATTCTGGCAGTTCCGGGCCAGAAATCTCACACATTTAAAGTGAGAGATGGTGCTGCCACTTGACACTAAATTGAGTTATTATGGAATTCATGTGGAGGGAGGTGAGGATGCCAGAGAGAGAGAGAGACATTTGTCCCGTGCTCTGCAACTGCCCACAATGTCTTCAACCTCCAAGGTCTGTGAACATTCCAGATCTACTTTTTGCTCCGTTTTACAGTCTGTACGAATCCTGTAATCTGGTTTCTAACCCTGCGACGATACAAAAATGATCTTTACCAGACTCACAAATGATTATATCCTAGACTGAGGTTTATTATCTCTCCCTGCTTGAGTTGTTGGCAGTCTTTGAATCAATAATCATGTCATCCTCCATGTTGTTTCTGTTCTTACTTATCAAATGTTAGCCAGAGAACTGCAGTAAAACTCTGAAATTCCACTATCCGACAACTGATAAATTGCTCAAAAGTTACTGGGGCTCAGGTTTCTGCACTTTAATTTAATTTTAGTTCAGAGATACAGTGTGGAAACTGTAGGCCCTTAGGCCCACTGAGTCCACACCGAACAGCAATCCCCGCATATTAACACCACCCTCCACATACTAACGACAATTTTGGCATTTACACCAAGCCAATTAACCTACAAATCTGTACGTCTTTGGAGTGTGGGAGGAACCGAACATCTCAGAGAAAAATCCAAGCAGGTCATGGGGAGAATGTACAAACTACGTATAGACAAGCACCCATAGTCAGGATCGAACCCGGGTCTCTGGCGCTGTAAGGCTGTACGATGGCTCTACGCCTCTGTTCTTGCAATCCCTTTTCATTCACCAGGGCCCACTGGAAAACATATTATAATACTGTTTAACAGAATAAAAACGAATTAAAAGTGTGTCATGGTATTAATGGGAATTACATACAACAGTCCAGATCATTGGCCACCAAAGTCCCAAGCCTGCTGGATTAGTGGAGTTTTACTGTACTTGCTGTGGCTTCTCTTGCCATTCCTAACTCTGGGGTCTCCAGTGGTTCTATCCTTTGTGGGGCCTCAAATTCCTAGCATCGACCCATAGATACACTGAGAGTTCTCAGCCCTGCATCCCACAACTGTCCTATTGTTTGACACGCTCTTTAGCCAACATCCAGCACAGGGTAGGGCTGAAACCTCCTACTATAGGGAAGACAGAAGTTGTTTTTGGTTCCCAGCACAAGACACAAGGTCACATTTCTCATCCCAGGATTTGGTCCACACGTCTACTTCATTATATAATCCACCCCTTTCGACCTCCATGGTCTTTATTCGACTCTGCCACAAATCAGAGAATTCTGAATCATTTTCTTTCCATTAGAGGTACAACACCATTCTAAGTTGTTTCTTGCTGGCTGCAGGAGGGTGGGATATGACAGGATTGTTGGTCCGTCAGCATAATTATTGGAGGGTGCTAAATGATGAGAAGCCTTCTACTTTCCAGTTCATACCGTTGGGTTATAAGCCACCCAAGCGGAAATAAGGTCATGAGGAATAAGAAACCACAGCACACGCAAGTGTTCCCTCCGAGCTCTCAGCATTTATTGTTACCTTTCTCCTCAAACTGTTATGTGTTTCAGGTGAGGCAATGGGATTCTCCGACCCAGTCAAAGTTCCCTATTTGAAATTCCTCTCCCATCCCGAGGACCTGTTTGTGGATGGTATGCCAGATGGTATCCCACTCCGGTCCCCCAATTGGTTTGGACTTTCAAAACTCCAGAAGATTTTGGAAGCGAGCGAGAACATTCAGTTCATCATCAAAAGGTAAGGAATCTTCGACTTAACTAATGTTAAAGACCTTTGAGCGGGACAGGAGGCAACAAAAATTCCAGCCCCGATCCACGTCATCTAACCAATTCACTCACTCCCGGGAGTGCCTGAGTGATGCACAGAAATACGTGGAGGGGAGCAATTAAAATGCTGGAAGCAAACATTGATACATGTCATAAGGTCATCAGGAATAGGAGTAGAATTAGGCCATTCGGCCCATCAAGTCTACTCCGCCATTCAATCAAGGCTGACCTGGCTCTCCCTCCTGTTTTGTAATCAATCCATTACAAAGTATTCGGTGAACCATAATGCATTTATTAAACCCATGCAGAGTGAGCGATACATACTTTTGCATTCTTCACTTCAGCTTACAGTCTAACAACTAAGGGAACAAGCAACAAGCTGACTATATCAGTGACTCCAGTCCTACCTAAATCCTGGACTGGATTACACAGTGGAATGTATATCATGCATAGGATATGTGGTGAAGGTTATATAGACAGAGATAAATATGGTTGACCTACACTCCTAACCCCATTCTCCTGCCTTCTCTCCATAACCTCTGACACCTGTACTAATCAAGAATCTATCTTTGCCTTAAAAATATCCACTGACTTGGCCACTGCAGCCTTCTGTGGCAAAGAATTCCACAGATTCACCACCCTCTGACTAAAGAAATTTCTCCCCGTCTCCTTCCTAAAAGAACTCCTTTAATTCTAAGGCCGTGACCTCTAGTTCTAGACTCTCCCACTGTCTAGACTGTCCAGGAGAGATGTGGAGGATAGTCAATGTTTCAAGAAGTTTCCCTTCAATGGAAAGAGACAATGACTTGGACGAACACATTGTGATGAGCAGGTTGAGGTAAAGAGGCAAATCTCAACCAGGACCATTGTATCCTCTTCCAGACCTTATTGGCAAACATACAGCCCACAATGAGGAGTACAATCATCTCATCTGCACCGCAGCCAGCTTCACGGTCAGAGTGGAATGAGATTGAGACACCGACTGTGCTGGAAGAGTCCGGCCCCGCTCACCACCAGCCAAGTGATGTCCTGATGCTTATTTGTGTGATCTGGCAATGAGGCGTTCTGCCAAATGACTTTGACAATCGACTCAGGAAGACTGTTCTGTGCACACCACTGCCTGGTGGATCTACAGCCAAAAGTGTTTACCTGCGGAAATTTCTTCTACGAAGGACCAATAATGTGGCAAAGTCCAAACAAATCCCCTTTGAGCCCACCAATAAAGAGTCTGTTTCTTTAACCCCACCTAATGCATACAATTCATGTTAACACTCGCCAACATGAAGGTGTCAACGTCTTACAATATGCTTGATCATTTCAGACGGAGTTATTTGTAACTTTAACACATATTTGAGATCATTCTCAACCCTGGTGTCCCACAAGAATGTGTTCTTAACCCCTTACTGTACTCCTTGTACACTCACGACAGCGGCCAAATTCTGTTCTAACTCCATTTACAAGTTTGCAGATGACACCATCTCGAATGATGATAGGAAGAGGTACAGGAAAGAGATAGCGAGCTTAGTAACATGGTGTCAAGATGATAATCTCTCTCTGTGTATCAGCAAGATAAAAGACCCAGTTATCAACTTCAGGAATCAAAGTACATGCTCCAAGCAGTACCAATGGTGATAAAATGGTGATGGTCAAAATCTGCAAGTTCCTAGGCGTAAATAAGACCAACAACTCGTCCTGAACCAAACACACTGAAGCTATGGCCAAGAAAGCACACCACTGCTTCGATTTACAGAAAAGACTAAGGATGGTCACCATGTCTCCAAATTCTCTTACCATCTTCTACAGATGAAATGTAGAAAGCATCCTGTTCAGATGCATCACATCTTGGTTTGGAATCAGGTAGGCCCACGCAAGACTGTAAGAAATTGCAGAGTTGTCGATGTAGCCCAATACATCCCACAAACTAGCCTTGGCACCATCAATTCCACCTCAGGAAAGCAGCCAACATAATCAAGGACCTTTTTCGCAGTGATTCCCTTTTCTCTAGATTCAGGAATACCTTCTTCCCCACTATTTATCAGTCTACTGAATGATCGTTCCATAAACTAATGTGCAGTACCGATCTTCCATCCTACTTCATTATGGACCTTGCACTTTTTTCTAAGTGACTGTAATGCTATAATACTGTAACACTATATTCTGCATTCTCTCTTTGCACTACCTGTTGGCTATGTGTATGGTTTGATTGCACTCATGTACAGTATGATTTGACTGGATACCAAGTAGACACAGTTCTTCACTGTACCTCAGTACACATGATAATAATATGAATATTGATTTCTCCAACTTCAAGTAAACCTGGCATTCCCTCTCACTCTATCCCAACCCCACTCAGGTTGCACCAGCTTCTCATTTTCACCCAACAAATAGCTAACAGTGGCCTGTTTCCTTTATCATCATTACTTTGTTGCATATCATTCATTCATTGTTCTTTATCTCTCTATATCATCTTCTATATCTCTCGTTTCCCTTTCCCGTGACTTTCAGTCTGAAGAAGGGTCTCGACCCGAACGTCACCCATTCCTTCTCTCCAGAGATGCTGCCTGTCACGCTGAGTTACTCCAGCTTTTTGTGTCTACCTTCATAATAATACGCCAATACCAATACCAATTTTGGTTTTATTTTGCATTAAAAATAGGCAGAACATTGGCTTTATTTGCTCAAAGTTAAATTGCTGATTAACACTTTAATCTTACACTCTCAGGCCAGAACTCCTACTGGAAGACATGCAAGAAACGTGCAAGGAAAGAACCAATGCAGGAGGTAAGGAAGTTAACATCGCACCGCACATGTTCCTACAAAGGGTGCTGAGTGGATACCCTGGTAATCTGACTTCTTTAAAAATTGAGGAACCACACAAGCTGAAAATCTGGAAGCAGAAAATGCCGGAAGTACTCAGGAGATCAGGCAGCATCTGTGGAGAGAAAAATGGTTAACAGTTTGGGTTTAGTTTCGTTTTTCAGTTTAGAGATACAGCGCGGAAATAGGCCTTTCGGCCTACCGAATCCGCACCGACCAACGATCACCGCACATTAACACAAGCCTACACACACTAGGGACAATTTACACTTATACCAAGCATACAAACCCAAGCCAATTAACCTACAAACCTGTACGTCTTTGAAGTGTGGGAGGAAACCGAAGATCTCGGGGAAAACCCACGCGGTCAAGCGGAGAACGTACAAACTCCGTACGGATAGCACCCGTAGTCTGGATCGAACCCGGGTCCCCGGCGCTGCAAGTGCTGTGAGGCAGCAACTCTACCACTGCGCCACCCAAAAGGGTTTTGGATCCTTTTTTAGAAATAAGGGAGAGAGAGAGAGAGAGAGAGCGCATACGTTAGTCTAGCTAGTATCGAAGGTTAAGATAGAGCAAAGGGAATTTCTCTGTGAGGGTGAGGACAGATGACTTAAATAGCAGTTAAGATCAGACCAAACCTTTCTGTGTGCTGTTTAATGAGCAGTACTTTGCACAAAGGAGGTGTTGGTTGACATTGAATTATAAGAAATGTGCAGGAATAGGGATGGGGTCATCAAGAGATACAGCACAGAAATAGTGCGGTCACCCCACCAAGTGCACACTGGCCATCAAGTACCCACTTTCATACGTTCAAAGCAATTTTGTACCCACTTTCACACTTTTTCAAAACCATTTTGTTCTCCCCATATTCCCAGCAATCCCCCTCCCCCCCACTCCCCTCCATGATTCTACCACTCGCCCCCATAAAAGGGACACTTTTATAGTGATAAATTAACCTACAAATCCATATGTTTTTGATATGCGGGAGGAAATCGGAGCAACCGTGGGAAATCAATGCAGCAAACTCCACACAGACAGCACCAAAGGTCAGAAATTATGTTCAGTCTCGGGGAATATAAGGCAGCAGCTCCACTCTCTGTGACCACTGTGCATCCTATGGGACAGTAGATGGAGTTTGAGGTTTCCAATGTGGATTTTTGCAATAATAAAAGAGAGATGAAATGGGGTCAAAAATGGAGCAGATCTCAAACTTCAGCTCTGTGGAGTTATCCCAGTGATTGGCAGATTACACAGGCAAAGGTACTTTGGGAGATCACTGTCTCTCTGTGCTCGTCTCTTCCTGTGCACATCGTGCTCTGTCTCTCTGTCTGTCTCGGTCTGTCTCTCTCTCTCTCACTGCCTCTCTCTGTCTCTGTACCTCTCTCTGTCTGTCTCTTTCTGTCTCTCTCTATGTCTCTCTCTCTGTATCTCTCTCTGTCTCTGTCTGACTCTCTGTCTCTCTATCTGTCTGTGCCTCTCTCTGTCTCTACCTCTGTCTGTCTCTCTCTGTCTGTCTCTCTCGCTCTCTCTCTGTCTGTGCCTCTCTCTGTCTCTGTGCCTCTCTCTGTGTCTGTGCCTCTCTGTCTCTTTCTGTCTCTCTCTCTATATCTCTCTGTCTCTGTCTTTCTCACTGTCTGTCTCCCTCTCTCTCTGTCTCTCTCTCTCTGTCTGTGCCTCTCTCTGTCTCTGTACCTCTCTACCTGTCTCTTTCTGTCTCTCTGTATCTCTCTCTCTCTCTGTATCTCTCTGTCTGTCTCTCTCTCTGTCTCTCTCTTTCTGACTCTGTCTCTCTCTCTCTCTCTCTCTCTCTCTCTCTCTCTCTCTCTCTCTCTCTCTCTCTCTCTCTCTCTCTCTCTCTCTCTCTCTCTCTCTCTGTGTCTCTCTTTCTGACTCTCTCTGTCTCTGTTGTCTCTCTGTCTCTCTTTCTGTCTCTCTCTGTCTGTCTCTCTCTCTCTCTCTCTCTCTTTGTGTCTCCCTGTCTGTTCTGCTTGGACACTTGGAGGAAATCAATCGGTCACTCTCAGCAGATGTAATTGTTTTGCTTCCAGCTAAATGGAACAATGAGTCTTTTACAAAATCTAACCCCACAGTTAAAACAATGTAATAGTGGGGACGAGATCAACGCAGTGGGATGTTGTTGATGCATTGCTTTAGAATATTGTAGAGCAAAGTACAGAAGCAGGCAAGTTCCTTCCTATCCCTGCTCTGCCTCTCGCACATCAGACACACGTCCGTGGTTCTGCAATAACAAGTCAATTCCTAAAATACAAAGACTGACAATTCACAAGTGGGAAAAGGGTATTGGATAAATAAAGAGGACTTCCTCATATTGTGGCATGTGACAGAGCCAGGTTTGAAGAAGGGTCTCGACCCGAAACGTCACCCATTCCTTCTCTCCCGAGACATCAGTCTGAAGAAGGGCCTCGACCCGAAACGTCACCCATTCCTTCTCTCCCGAGATGCTGCCTGACCTGCTGAGTTACTCCAGCATTTTGTGAATAAATACCTTCAATAAGGTTTAACAAAGGTCAAGTTTGCATGCATTAATCACTTTGTTGTACTATTTCTACAAACGATCTGTGATGGCCAGATGGACCGGTGAGGAAACTTCGCTGACTAAATTATGAGGGGAATACAGTGCATTCAGAAAGTATTCAGACCCTTCACTTTTTCCACATTTTGTTACATTACAGCCTTATTTTAAAATGGATTCAATTCTTTCTTTTAATCATCAATCTACACGCAATATGAAGAATGAAGAAGCGAAAACAGGTGTTTAGAAATTTTTGCAAAGTAATTAAAAAGAAATAACTGAAATATCACATTTACATAAGTATTCAGAGCCTTTGCTATGACACTCAAAATTGAGCTTAGGTTCATCCTGTTTCCATTGATTATCCTTGAAATGTTTCTACAGCTTGATTGGAGTCCACCAGTGGTAAATTAAATTGATTGAACATGATTTGGAAAGGCACACACCTGTCTATATAAGGTCCCACAGTTGACAGTGCATGTCAGAGCAAAAACCAAGCCATGAAGATGAAGGAATTGACCCTAGACCTCTGAGACAGGATTGTGTCGAGACACAGATCTGGGGAAGGGTATAAAACAATTTCTGTAGCATTGCAGGTCCCGAAGAGCACAGTGGCCTCCGTCATTCTTAAATGGAAGAACTTTGGAACCACCAGGACTCTTCATAGAGCTGGCTGCCTGGCCAATCTGAGCAATCGGGGGAGAAGGGCCTTGGTCAGGGAGGTGACCAAGAACCCGATGGTCACTGACAGGGCTCCAGAATTCCTCTGTGAAGATGGGAGAACCTTCCAGAAGGACAACTATATCTGCAGCACTCCACCAATCAGGCCTTTATGGGAGAGTGGCCAGACAGAAGCCACTCCTCAGTAAAAGACACATGACAGCCCTCTTGGAATTTGCCAAAAGGCACCTAAAGGACTCTCAGACCATGAGAAACAAGATTCTCTGGTCTGATGAAACCAAGATTGAACTCTTTGGCCTGAATGCCAAGCAGCACCGCTCATTCCCTGGCTAATACTATACCTACAGTGAAGCATGGTGGTGGCAGCATCATGCTGTGGGGATGTTTTTCAACGGCAGGAACTGAGAGACTAGTCAGGATTGAGGGAAAGATGAATGGAGCAAAGTACAGAGAGATCCTTGATGAAAACCTGCTCCAGAGCGTTCTGGACCTCAGACTGGGGCGGAGGTTCACCTTCCAACAGGACAACGACCCTAAGCACACAGCCAAGACACCACAGGAGTGACTTCGTGACAAATCTGTGAATGTCCTTGAATGGCCCAGCCAGAGCCCAGACCTGAACCCGATCGAACATCTCTGGAAGGACCAGAAAATAGCTGTGCATCGACACTCCCCATCCAACCTGACAGAGCTTGTGAGGATCTGCAGAGAAGAATGTGAGAAATTACCCAAATACAGGTGTGCCAAGCTTGTAGCGTCATACCCAAGAAGACTTGAGGCTGTAATCGCTGCCAAAGGTGCCTCAACAAAGTACTGAGTAAAGGGTCTAAATACTTATGTAAATATGATATTTCAGTTATTTCTTTTAAATTACTTTGCAAAAATTTCTAAATACCTGTTTTTGCTTTTTTATTATGGGGTATTGTGTGTAGATTGATGATTAAAAAAATGAATTTAATCCATTATAAAATAAGGCTGTAACGTAACAAAATGTGGAAAGGGGAAGGGGTCTGAATACTTTCTGAATACACTGTAGATAGGGTAGACAATAGTAAATGTTTCCCCTTAACAAAAATGTCTGTAACCTGAGTGCATAGGTTTACGGTCAAGAGAAAAAGGTTTAGAGGGGATATAAAGAAGACATTTTTCGCCCAGAAACTGTTTGAAGTTTGGAATACGCTGCCTGAGAGGGAGACTGTCACAACATTGTGTCTAGACGAGCACTTCAATCAACAAGGTATAGATACCTACAGAGCAACTGGTAAATGGGATTAGTTTAGATGGGTCCTTGATGGTTGGCATGGGCCAAAGGGCCTGTTTCTGTGCTGTATGACTATTATTCTATTATTTGTAAGGTTACCAAAGATTCATTTATGAAATACAAGTTCACAAATTATTGGAGTAGGATTAGGCCATTCCATCCATCGAGTCTACTCCGCCATTCAATCATGGCTAATCTCTGCCTCCTAATCCCATGTTCCTGCCTTCTCCCCATAACCCTTGACACCTGTTCTAGTCAAGAACACTTGCATGTCCAACATATTTGAATCCTTGTGTATGAAGCTGTTGCTATTCTTGTAGCCACCACTCAGTGGTGCTGTGGCCTCAAACAAAACCAACAGCCTGATTTGAAGGGCACATCGCCAGAGGAATGGAAATTGTTTACCATAGGAGCTAACATGGAGGCAAGCAAGGGCACCATATGGTCAGCTATATAATGGAGGGAACAGGAAGTGGGTTTCATGAACACGATGATGTCAGAGATAAGAGAGAAAATGGAAAAGGCTGGAAGTTCAGGAACAGGAGGGAAAGCAACAAGTCAAGTCCATTTTATTTGTATAGCACATTTTAAAACAACCCACGTTGACCAAAGTGCTGTACATCAGTTCAGGTACTAAGAATGAAAATACAATGGCACACAAACATAACAGCACATACATAAACAGTTCACAGCGCCCCCTCAGAGGGCCTCAAACGCTAGGGAGTAGAAATAGGTTTTGAGCCTGGACTTAAAGGAGTGGATGGAGGGGGCAATTCTGATGGGGAGAGGGATGCTGTTCCACAGTCTAGGAGCTGCAACCGCAAAAGCGCGGTCACCCCTGAGCTTAAGCCTAGACCGCGTGATAGTGAGTAGCCCCAAGTCGGCCGACCTGAGGGACCTGGAGATAGAGTGATGGGTCAGAAGATTTTTGATATAGTGGGGGGCAAGCCCGTTTAGGGCTTTGTATGTGAATAGGAGGGGCTTGAAGTTGATTCTGTACTGTACTGGGAGCCAGTAGAGAGAGGCCAGAATCGGGGTGATGTGGTCCCTTTTACGGGTGCCCGTCAGGAGTCTCGCTGCGGCGTTTTGGACTAATTGCAGGCGGAACAGGGATGATTGGCTGATCCCAATATATAGGGAGTTGCAGTAGTCTAGGCGGGAGGAGATGAATGCGTGGATGATTTTTTTCAATGTCGTCAAATTGGAGGAATGATTTGATTTTAGCTATGGTACGAAGCTGGAAGAAGCTGGCTTTTACCACAGCGTTGACTTGCTTGTGTCAAATATCACGCCAAAGTTTTTGACATGCGGTTTGACTAGGGAGGATAGGCTTCCAAGGCTGCCTGTTATCGTTTTGATGGAGTCGGGGGGAGCCGAATAGGATGACCTCAGACTTGCTCTCGTTTAGTTGAAGGAAGTTCTGTGGCATCCAACAATTTATGTCCTCAAGGCAGTGCATGAGGCTGATTAAATTTGACCGGTTGTTGGCTTTCAAGCTGTGTGTCATCCGCATAGCAGTGGAAAGAAATGCCGTGCCTTTGAATGATTTAGCCGAGGGGGAGCATGTACAGAGAGAAGAGAATGGGGCCTAGGATGGAGGCTTGTGGAACCCCACAAATGAGGCTAGCTGGGGAAGAGGAATAATTGCCTAAGAGGAAGATCAA
The DNA here is from genome assembly GCF_053455715.1 of Rhinoraja longicauda. Lineage (NCBI taxonomy): Eukaryota > Metazoa > Chordata > Chondrichthyes > Rajiformes > Arhynchobatidae > Rhinoraja > Rhinoraja longicauda. The sequence continues at coordinate 15,327,845 of NC_135978.1, forward strand.
AGCTAGACATAAAATGCTGGAGTAACTCAGCAGGACAGGCAGCATCTCTGGAGAGAAGGAATGAATAATGTTTAGAGTCGAGACCCTTCTTCAGGCTGAGGAAGATCAAAGGATGGTTGCATCTTCATGACAAAGAACTCATTAACTTGCGGCTGAAGCTGTGAGTGCAGGAGACTGTGCAGGGGTTTCAGAGAATTGGAGAATGGAAGCCAGGGGTTAATCTTTCATGTTATGTTGATGCAAGAGTAATGAGCAAGTTTGCTCGAGGAGGCCGTTATACAGTCTCGTGACTCTATGCCATTTCTAGTGGTAGACGGTCACATCACCAAGCCCTTGTAGACTTCTACATTTGCATCTCTTGGACAAGGGAGCAGAGACGAGCAGGGGAGGTGAGCAGGGTGAAAGGTAGTTGGAGGGGCTGAGAAAGTCACTTGCCCAATATCCAAAGAAAGGAGCCGTTCACCGATTAAAAATCAAGTAAATGAATATGGTCAGCATTACTGAGTGGTTAAAACAAGTCATCAATAAGGGTGAGAAGTTTGCACACCCAGCCACCTATTTCTGAATCATTCAATCTTACTGTTTGGTCTCATTACATTTACTGCCATAAACATGATGTGCAGGTGAAATTATAAAGGAAAATGGACTGGTTGAGCTTTTCGTTGCCGTGCCGGACGCAGTAACTAGTCAGGTGCAATCGTGTTCCAAACTGTGAAGTGTCCTTCATTTTCCGTCAGACTGGGTGAGGGATTGGGGTAATCCGAGCTTCACTGCATCTTGATTGGTACACGTGACAATAAACAGACCGGTCGGTGGTCAACCTTTACTGCATTCAAGAATCGAGCTATCAGTTTGAGTGGTACAAGGTCGATCAAGGTAGGTTCTCAATCCATCTGCCTTGGAGGTGTGAGGCAGACACTTGTTTACCTTGCACCGCTGTCATGCAAGATGAACAAGTAGGACAATTGAAGCAAACGAGGAGAAGGATTTCCCATTGATTTCTATCACCTTTGTGCTTATTCTAGTATCAGCGCAGGAACCCCGTGACCCTGTGAAAGATGAAGCGAAGCAACTGAAGAGGCAGATGCAAGCAGGTTAGTGCAATACAAGTTTATAACTAGGGCGGCACGGTGGCACAGCGGTAGAGTTGCTGCCTCACAGCGCTTGCAGCGCCGGAGACCGGGATCGATCCCGACTACGGGTGCTGTTTGTACGGAGTTTGTATGTTCTCCCCGTGACCTGTGTAGGTTTTCTCCAAGATCTTTGGTTTCCTCCCACACTCCAAAGATGTACAGGTCTGTCTGTATGTAAATTGGCTTGGTAAATGTAAAAATTGGTCCCTAGTGTTAATATGCGGGGATTGCTGGTCGGGCGGACCTGGTGGGCCAAATGGCCTGTCTCTGCGCTGTATCTCTAAAAACTAAAACTAAAACTAGATAAAAGAAGTTAATCCTCTTACTGGATGTCCATTCATCATTTTTATCTTCTCCTCCTCCTCAGGCAGTCCCTTGGGATCGAGGATGGCCTGCTTTCACTCCAGCTCGGAGATGCCTGATGATGCCAATGTGGGACTTGCAGACTCTGCCACAGGTGGGGCAGGGAGTGCCTGACAGGGCCGGGGGAGCGGGTATTTTGGAGACATCATGCGCTCTTTCTGTTGATTACACTGAGCTCCCAGTGTCGCCACTCAGGGATCTCATTGGCATCCCGTATACCCCTGCCTCGCCTTTTTGAGAGGTCCTGGGCCCGAGATTCCAACAATGTTGGTGAATATGCTGCACTCTTTCAAGGGAACTCTGAGAACGTCCTTGAATAGTTTTCTCTGCCCTCATGGAAATTTCTTGCCGTGATAGAGCTCAGAATAGAGTCACTCTTTCACGCCCGAGACCCGTCTTTTTATATAAACCGTCCGAGCCTTTTGACTGGATTCCCAACCATTTGTTACTCCTCTCGCAAGCTTTCGAAAAATCTAGATTTAGGTTAGATGTAAACTGAGATTTGATTTCAGCCCGGGATCACCCCTACTGGCCATTGCTGTTAAATAATCCGTGATGGTGCAGCTGGTAACCATTACTGGGAAACCATCACTAAATTGTTGCAATATTTCCTGGGTGTGGAAATGAAGCCAATTTTCTGTCTTTGAACAATCTCTTGCGGCTCTTCCTGGAGCAGTTGAAATGAACACAGTAGCCCTATCCCTGCAGGGAACCCCTTGCACACAGCAGTAGGGAAGAACAGGATTTCATCAACAATCAGTTAACAGGAGGCTGGCGGGCTCCCTGCAACATTCAGTGGGTGAAACCACTATCTGAGCAGCAAACAGACCAAACCACTCCATGGCAGGGAGCACCAACCGACAACTCGTAACCAACAGTGAAAGATTTGTACATAGAGCCACGAGAAAAGACGTTGTTTTCACCAGACAGTGTTATATAGGAAGCCGCCTAATTAATTTATATTATTGTGAGGTGCGTATCATGCTCTAATCTATGGAGAGGCTTTAAGAGTGAGCTGTTATGTCTTTGGCAAGTCTCCCTGGTGACAAGCAGGCTGTCGTTGCCTGAATTTCACAAACCTCACTGACAACCATTGTAGGAGCTGTGTTTTGCCATTTTAACTCTGTAGGATCAGCATCTGTGACCTGGCTCCCAGCAGTCACACTGCTGACACTCCCCGAGACCAGGCAGGCAGATGACGTTGGCGTTATCAAGCCTTTTAAGGCAGAGAATATACAGCGCAGGAGTGGATATGCAGCCTGCTGGTCAAAGCCAGCCTTTGTGCTTGGCCGAGTCTCCTCTCGTCTGATCCGGTTTCCATTCGTCCCAACCCTCCCCCTCCCCCCCGCATGCGTCATTTGACTTCTCCTTGAAATCAGAGTCAAGAGTGTTTTATTGTCGTGTGTCCCAGATAGAACAATGAAATTCTTACTTACTAGAAAATATGCAAACAGAGGACTCTGTAAATATACATATAACACATATACATACAAACATATACACACACACATCTCTCAAAGGTAGGCACAAAATACTGGAGTAACTCAGCAGGACAGGCAGCATCTCTGGAGAGAAGAAATAGGCAACAATTCGGGTCGAGACCCTTCTTCAGACTCTCTCTCTCTCTCTCTATATATATTATATATATGTGTGTGTGTGTAGGAAAGAACTGCAGATGCTGGTTTAAACCGAAGAAGGGTCTCGAGCCGAAACGTCACCCATTCCTTCTCTCCTGACATGCTGCCTGTCCCGCTGAGTTACTCCAGCTTTTTGTGTTTATCTTCTATATATTTCTATATACCACTCTCTCTCTCTCTCTCTCTCTCTCTCTCTCTCTCTCTCTCTCTCTCTCTCTCTCTCCTCTCTCTCTCTCTCTCTCTCTCTCTCTCTCTCTCTCTCTCTCTCTCTCTCTCCTCTCTCTCTCTCTCTCTCTCCCTCTCCCTCTCCCTCTCCCTCTCCCCTCTCCCCCCTCCCCCTCCCCCTCCCCCTCCCCCCTCCCCCCTCCCCCTCCCCCCTCTCTCTCTCTCTCTCATCTCTCCTCTCTCTCTCTCTCTCTCTCTCTCTCTCTCTCTCTCTCTCTCTCTCTCTCTCTCTCTCATCTATCTATATATATATATAATCCTCCCCCAAACCTCCCTCTCCCTCCCTCCCCCCTTCACTCCCTCACCCCCTCCCGGATACAATGGAAACCCTAAGAGGACGGGCCAAAGGGGAGAGTGTGGGGAGAGTAAGAGTGGGGATGGGGGACGAGAGAATGGGGGAGTGGGGAATGGGCCCAACGGGCCCACTTTGTCTAGTATTATATATATATATTATATATATATATATATTTATATATATGCACGCATTCATACATACATACATTGTCGTAAAACAAACAAACAAAACCAATGCCCTGAAATCTATGTAGTTCAGAGCTTATTTGGAGGTCATCATCAAAGTTAACAAAGAAAAGATGCGAGCTGGTGGGGAGTGAAGAATTGCAGGCGGGTGCTGTTGTGGGAGGTTTACAAATTCTTCAGTCGCACCTTCATTCTAATGTCACTTTGTTTCTTGTATTAGAAATACCGGACAAAGCAACAGTGAAGCACCTGACAAACTCAGACGGAAATAAATCAAACAATTCCCTTAATATCATTGAAGTGACGATCCCAGGTAAGAGAAAATAAATCACCTTGTGCCTTGGTGACCTGCTGGGTGCTTATTGCTGATGATTAGTGGTGTAACATAATCACAGGGAATCAATGCAGCTGCAGGACTGCCGCAGAGAATATAAAACACCATCCATTGTCAAGGGACATGTGCTTTAAGTGGAAGACGGTCTCATTTCCAGGACACTGGTGGATTGCCTTCACTCCAGCACTTATTCTGGGAGCAGAAAGCAGTAACAGCACTCTCTGACCTAGAAATACATTTGTACTATTCCAACAAAAATACATTGTGTGTTTCAACTGGACTTAACCCAGAGAAGCGTGATTTTGGCAAATTTCTACGTGTCTAAGATCCTGTCGGGAATTTTTTTTTTTTGAGTGGATTTTTGTTTCTCTTGACCTTATCTCTGGGGATGACTCGTCCAAGCAATGACGGCTCTGAAGCAATGTCCCTTCATTCAATCTGCCCGAATGCCCTTTGCAGCCCCTTTGTATCCTGATCACGGCTCACATTCTCACATAGTTTCGTGGTATCTGCAAATTGGGACTCGTCCACCAATCCCCCATGGTATCCCACTGGTCACAGTCTGCCAACCTGAGGAGGACCTAGTTAATTCTACGTTTTATTTTCTACCTGTGAAACCAACGTTCAATTCATGTTATAATGAATGAAAGCAAAAAGAGCTGTAAAATGCTCAGCAGATCTGGGCAGCATCTGTGGAAAGACAAACAGAGTAATCTGCAGTTATTTTCTTATACAACAGAGTAATCGTCTCAGGTTGATGAAGATCATCAATCAGAACTTGGAAAGAGAAATATTAAGTGAGAAGTAAATTACAAAGAGAATGAGAGTGAGACATGTACAAAATGTATTGAAAGCCTTCTTAGATCAGCGGAACACATTGTTCTGAAACTGATGCAGGGAAATCAAATAACAGTGTGTGATGAATCCAGGGACTGAATTTTGGACTTTAGAGATGCAGCATGGAAACAGGCTCTTTGCCCCCCCGAGTCTGTGCAAACTAGCGATCACCCCATGCACTAACGCTATCTTACACACAAGGGACAATTTACAATTTTACCGAAGCCAATTAGGCTGATGGGGAGAGGGAACAGCATCCCTCTCCCCATCAGAACTGCCCTCTCCATCGACTCCTTTAAGTCCAGGCTCAAAACCTATTTCTACTCCCTAGCGTTTGAGGCTCTCTGGGGGGGCGCTGTGAACTGTTTATGTATGTACTGTTATGTTTGTGTGCCATTGTATGTTCGTTCTTAGTACCTGAACTGATGTACAGCACTTTGGTCAACGTGGGTTGTTTTTAAACGTGCTATACAAATAAAATTGACTTGACTTGACTACAAACCCGCAAGTCTTGGGAGTGTGGGAGGAAACCGGAGCACCCGGAGAAATCCCATGCGGTTACAGGGACAATGTACAAGCTTCGTATAGACAGCACCTGTAGTCAGGATCGAACCTGGATCTCTGTCAATGTAAGGCAGCAGCTCTACTACTGCGCCACTGTGCCGCCTTGAAGATCTTGGTCTATCTGGGACCTATATCGCATTGGGGTGACTCAGAATGCTCTTTTAATTCCTTTAAAAATGAGAAAAGCTCATTCAAGTCTGATGTTTAAGGTCTCATTTTATATTAGCTAAGGCAACGACAAAATATTAATATCTCTAATTAACCATATCAACTAATAGCATAGATTCTCATTCTGTGCATTGTGACTACAGACCAAATGCAAATGCTCACGCCAACACCCATGGAGTGTTCCCTGTGAAGATCTTAGGGTCTTGTAATGTGATATCCGTAAAGCCAAACAAAAATGGTTGCCATCTCTCGTGGCCACAATAATATGGTGTCTCTGGACTCTGGATCCCAGCTCTATTTTTTGTCATTTTGTTATTTGCAGAAAATTATGATGCGAAGCTGACCAGAGTAGACATTGCCAACAATCTACGTGAACAAGTACAGGACCTGTTCAACCGGAAATATGGTAATTTCATTTGCCCTACTATGCAGCATTTAGAATGTAATCCTACAATTTGTTCATGGCAAGGATGAAAGAATGGGTCGACTGGGCTTGTAATCACCGGAGTTTAGAAGGATGAGAGGGGATCTTATAGAAACATATAAAATTCTTAAGTGATTGGACAGGCTAGATGCAGGAAAAATGTTCCCCGTGTTGGGGGAGTCCAGAACCAGGGGGTCACAGTTTAAGAATAAAGGGTAGGCCATTTAGGACTGAGATGAGAAAAAACCCTTTTCACCCAGAGAGTTGTGAATGTGTGGAATTCTCTGCCACAGAAGACAGTGGAGGCTAATTCACTGGATGTTTTCAAGAGAGAGAGAGAGAGAGATAGATATGGCTCTTAGGGCTAACGGAATCGAGGGATGTGGGAAGAAAGCAGGAACGGGGTACTGATTTTGGATGATCAGCCATGATCATATTGAATGGCGGTGCTGGCTCGAAGGACCAAATGGTCTACTCCTGCACCTATTTTTTATGCGTCTATGGTGCCATTGTGTATTGGTGCTTACCTGTGCGAGTTGGCTGCCTGCCACCATGTTCTATGGGGAACTTGTCTTTCTCTGCACCCTAAAAATGAATAGCAGGGACTGGAAATCCAACCAGTTGCGTGAGATCTGTAGAGTCAGATCAGGCCCATCTGGGGAAAGCACCAGGGCTTTTGTTTTGGTGTTGGGAAGGTGGTTGGGTGCATGGGGAACCTAATTTTCTGTTTTACCTAAGAAGTCTTTGGCAGATTCCCTGCAAGCATACCAGCCCATGGCCATTGCAACAGCTTTAGGCTTCCCTCTACAAGGAAACTGTGGTGTAACAGAATAGGGCAGAGGTGTGGGCAATGTCAGGAGCGAAGTATCAATTTGAGTTTGGTCCTTTAAGCAGATGAATTACTTGCAGCCTCTGAGGCAAATCAACAGATGGGAGTAACTAATCAGCATGGTGCCTTTACAGATGAGCAACCTGGTGCACAAACTGCTTCATGGACCCACATATTGGACCCATAGTGTCTGCTCTGGCATAGTTGATTGTCCTCTTGGCTTTATAACAGATGGTTCTCTAAGTCTGGACATAATAAATCTCATGGTACTATTTCTGGCTTTATCCCTAGTCTTCAGATCAAGATTTATCCTTTAATCGCAATTTGTAAAAGAGAATAGCTGGTCATTGTCTCAGTGTTTGTGGAAATTTGCAGTGTGTAAGGTGGCCTCTGGATTTCCTGTGTTATGAGGGATCTGAGCTGAGAGCATATTGGGGCTGTATGAGGGGTAGAGTCAGTAGTCAGGCCTGAGGCCAGAGTGTGATGGAAAAATAGGTGTAGTGTGGAAATGGAGGCAGTCCAAAGATCCAGGCGAGTCCATTACTGTCCCTGCTAAGCCTCCAGGTCCCAGGTGGTGTCTGAAGCACATTGTCCCAGGACACCCAAACCGTAGGTATCTCCAAGATCATGTGACTGGAGAATTATGGCACGTGGTCCTGACACAGGAATTGCAAATAGACACAAAGTGCTGGAGTAACTCAGGCAGCATCTCTGGAGAGAAGGAATGGGTGACGTTTCGGGTCGAGACCCTTCTTCAGACTGCAAGGATGATTGATGGCAGGAAGTGCCAGTTTTCACATTTTTCCAAATGACAAGAAACAGTGCAAAAAGCAGTTTTCATGTTTTGCCCCGGGGAAAATGATGGAATTTCCCATGCAGAACGCTGAATTGACAAATCTGTTTTGGTAACTGGTTGAAATGTTGGTCAGGACATCAATATGATCGCCCTCATTGCTCTTCAGATCTTACAGTGTCATCCTGAGTTTCATTCTGAGGAAACAGGCAGGGTTTAGCTTGTTATCTGGAAGATGGCTTGACTGACAGTACATCGCTCCATCAGTTCACCAAAGGTGTGTCTGAGGGTATTATATCCTCCCTGGAGCAGGGTTTGTTTTTGATTTTGAGTACTGTTTTGAATGAATGTAATAGTTTAGTTAAAAGTTTAGAGATACAGCATGGAAACATGCCCTTCAGTCCACCGGGTTCACGCCAACCATCAATCACTCGTTCACACTAGTTCAGTGTTATACGACGCTCCCACACCCTACACACTGGGAGCAATGTACAGAGGCCAATTAACCTACAAACCCGCACCTCTTTGGGATGTGGGAGGAAACCGGAGCACCCGGAGGAAAGCCATGTGGTCACAAGAAGAACATGCAAACTCCACATGGACAGCACCCGAGGTCAGGATCGAACCTGGGTCTCTGGCACTGTGAGGCAGCAGCTCTATCAGTTGCACCACTGTGCTGCCCGAGTAGTCTAGCACCCGAGGTCAGGATCGAACCTGGGTCTCTGGCGCTGTAAGCCAGCAGCTCTAACAGCTGTACCACTGTGCCGCCCGAACTGTGTTCAATGGGCACGTAATGTCTGTTTACTGTGAGGAATTCCTGCCACTGTTTCCCATTCTCCTGTCAGCCTTGGTATGAGCTGTAACCACAGACCCAGGAACCCAGGCCAGCACAGCCTGGAGTCGCCCTCGCTAAACACTGACTTGATTTGAATAATTGCACTTTTATCTGAATTAGAGGGTCATGAGTTCAAGTTCACTAGGGGATCTGAGCACATAATCTTGGCTGCAGTACATAGTCGCCTTGCACAATGAGATTCTATTTTTTAAATAAAGGCATAAAAGATTTCATAGGACTGAGTGATGAATCAACATCTAATTCTCATGTGTGAAATTATTTGTTTTGTGGTCAATTAACCATTAAGTTACCGTCAGGCAGACGATACAGGAGTATGGCTACGCATACCACCAGACTTAAGAACAGTTTCTACCATCAACTCATCAGGCTTCTGAACTCATAAACACATTTAAAATCATATATGTTGATTATTTTTAATATTGTCTTTTTACCTATTTTTAATATTGTCTTTTTACCTTACCAATGTCATTTTTTAAATCTTATTTATCCTTGGAATGTTACTGCTGAGGTGACCCGATGTCTTGTCAAAACGGTACATTTCATTGTACCGTTGACCCCGTGCCAACCTACATATGACAAATAAAATGTATTATTATTATTAAAAATCATTATTATTAAGTGCCTGCACATCGAGATTAATTTATTGCCTTTATTGCAGTTAGTTCCGGATTCACGCATCCCAAAGCAGACTCTTGTCAGGGATCCAAAATCATACCAGGCCTGTTATCCACAAAGCTAAGCACCTGTTTTATGCAGTTACCAGAGTGTACTCTGATCAAGGGTGTCCCTTTCCAAAAGTTGTCCTTTGGAGAATCAATTTCGTACTTGAAAGTTGCCACAGTGAGGTCCAAATATTGGCCCAATATCTCAGAGACAGATGACTACCATGGCATATTCTGCACGTATACCATTGCAATCATTTCCTAGCCTAACAATATTTCCAGCAGTATTTAGATTACATTTCTTTGATATAAATCTTTACCAATTCTAAGTTGATTTTAATGCTTGTGTATCTGTGCACAGGTTATTTTGAGGATACATGTCATAGTTTTCGAGAGATACAACATGGAAACATGCCCTTTGATCCACTGATTCTGCACTGACTATCAATCAATTACCTATTTATTTTAATGCTGGAGTGGTTCCAGTTTTATTCTCCCCACATTCACATCAACTTTCCCAACTCACCTACCTCTCTCTCTCCAACACATCGGGGCAACCTAGAGTGCCCAATTAACCTGCCAGCCTCCCACGTCTTTGGGATATGGGAGGGAACCAGAGCAGCCGGAAGAAACCCACCCAGTTATCGGGAGAATATTCAAACTTCACACAAAACAGGACCCAAGGTCGGGACTGAACCCAGGTCTCTGGAGTAGTGAGGGAGCGGCTCCACAAACTGCTGCGCTTTGTTTTGTAGTGAGTGAGAATGGTCGTACGGTCATGTGATAGGAGCAGAATTAAGACATTCGGCCCATCAAATCTACTCCGCCATTCAATCTTGGCTGATCTATCTCTCCCTCCTAACTCCATTCTCCTGCCTTCTCCCGATAACCCCCGACACCCTTCCTAATCAAAAATCTATCTATATAGGCCGTGAAAATATCCATTGACGGCCTCCACAGCCTTCGGTGGCAAAGAATTCCACAGATTCACCACCCGCTGACTAAATGATCTGTGGAGAATTGCTTAGCTGCTGTTCACTCTCTTTGAGCAGCTAAGCAATTATCCACAGATCTCTTTGAGCAAAGCTGCTCACAGCTTTGGTTACTCTCAATCTGGGAAAATTATGCCCTAGTAGTTTCTGACAATCCTGCGTTACGTTGACTTGGCCACTCTATGAAGCAGAAACACAAACTGGTGTGGTGTTGGAGTTAAGGACGCACTTATTGTTTTTACACAGGTGAAGCTTTGGGTATAAAGTACCCAGTTCAAGTTCCATATAAGCGAATCAAAAGCAACCCAGGCTCGGTTATAATCGAGGGGCTTCCACCTGGTATTCCGTTCCGAAAGCCCTGTACGTTTGGATCCCAGAACTTGGAGAGAATCTTGGCTGTGGCTGACAAAATCAAGTTCACTATAACCAGGTAATACCAACTGCTACCTCTGAAATTGTGAGTAACCAAGCCCTAGCAACGTGGAACTGCAAGTAGATATATTGGAAATGGCATGATATTAATGAACCAGTTGATAAAATGGGAGTTGTAATTGGGTAATGACGTCTGTGAACAGTAGCTGGTTTAAGCCAGGTGTAAGGAACAAAGAAGTGTAGATAGACACAAAAAGCTGGAATAACTCAGTGGGACAGGCAGCATCTCTGGAGAGAAGGAATGGGTGAAAGAAGATTAGCGTAATGGGGCGGTGGAAGTGAGAAGCTCCAAACACTAATTACTGGCAGCATGGGAGCGGTAAGTAAACAGGTTTAAAAAAAAAACACATTAAGCCGTTTATGGATCCAGCAGATCTAATTAACCAGCTACCAGCAATTGAAGGTTATGAGTAATTAGTTAACAGCATTGGTGTCTGTGAATAATCAAGTGTCTATATCAGATCGGGTTTGAATGCGTGCGTATATGCTCCGAATGTGGTGGGAAGGCCTGGAGAACGGTAAGGATAGCAGCCATGTTGTGGTGAAAACTAAAGCCTGATTCATGGAAGGACAGGACTGGGTGTTGCGTATTCTTGGTGCAAGGTGTTTGGCAAAGGTGCTGGGCGGCGGTGAGTCTTCACTGCTACAGGGAGCAAGTCCTTGAGATGTCACTATCCCCTCCACAAAATGCACAAGGTGATAATTGGAGTTGTAGGTGGTGGCCAGAATCACCATTGGCACCCACCATTGCATTAGTCTGGGACATCACAAAGGATGCAATTGAATTATCAGGTATTGATAAGCTAAAGATGAGAGGAAAAAAGGATTGACAAGTAGAAGGATAGTTAACATAAGAAAGAATCTAAAAATCTTCTGGAGGCATGAAGGTATGTAATGAGAAGAAAGATGGGGCAAATGAAGGTGAAACTAGATCTGCTCAGAGAGATGGGGGCTGTGACTGGAATGCTAAACTTGTATTGGTCTTTGGTGTGGAAAAGTATGTATCAGAATCTCAGCAATTAGGAAGGTAGTAGAGATGCTGGATGAGGTGAAAGTCATCGAGGGACTACTACGAGCTTAAAGTAAGGTGACGCAGCTGGTAGAGTTGTTTCCTCACAGCGCCAGATCTTCCTGATCTTGGATGCTGTCTGTGTGGAGTTTGCACTTTCTCCCTGTGACCTTGTGGGTTTCCTCCAGGTGCTCCGGTTTCTTCCCACATCCCAAAGACGTGTGCATTTGTAGTTTAACCGGCCTCTGTAAATTGCCCCTAGTGTGTAGGGAGTGGATGAGAAAGTGGGATAACAGAGCTAGTGTGAAAGGGTGATCGATGGTGGGTGTGGACTTAATGGGTTTCCATGCTGTTTCTCTCTAAACTAAATTAAACTAAACAAGTCACAGTGCGAAAATGACACATTCGTGGGGGAAGCGTTGGTCAAGATTGGAGAACGGTTCGTGTAATCTTCCAGTTCAAGTACATGGGAGTTGCCAAAGATCTGGAAAATGTAACATTCTGTTCAAATAAGAGTTAATGGGTCTGCCAGGCAACTGTAGACCACGCAGTTTAATCTCAGTGGCGTGGAAGCTTGAGAAACCATAACCCCAGGAGAAAAGAAATGAGTGGGCACCTTGAGAAGTTTGGGTTAATAAAGGAGGGGCTGCACAGAGTTTTGAAGACAAATCAGGTCTGACCATTTTTCACGAGGCCGCAGTGAAAGATGACAAAGGGGAAGCAGCAGATGTTCTATATCTACATTTTCAGAAGACTAACGTGAAAAAAACGAGACCCAAGGGCCAGTAAACAACATGGATAGGAAATTGGCTTTGAGACAAAAGCAGAGTCATGGGAAATGGTTGCTTTTTCAGACAGGAGTATGGTTGACTTGGTGACCCCACTGCTATTGACATATTTTAGTGGCTTGGATATGGGTATACAGGCTAGAATTGTGAAATTTCCACGGCTCACAAAACTTGGTGTGATTTAAAAAAGAATGAGAGGACAATAATACAAAGTTCAAGAGAACCCAGATGGGGGTAAGGCAGACCACTGGCAAATGAAATTTGATGTAATGAAGCATGAGGTTTTTGTTATAGTTTAGACATATTGCATGGAAACAGGCCATTCAGCCCACCCGAGTCCAGGCTGATCTTTGATCACCCATTCACGTTAGTTGTATATTATCTGATCTTCTCATCCACATCCTACACAGTTGAGTCAATTGTACAGAGGCCAATTAACCTATAAATCCGCTGGTCTTTGGGATTTGGGAGGAAACCGGAGCACCTGGAGAAAACCCACATGGTCACAGGGAGAACATGCAAACTCCACACACAAGCAGCGCCCAAAGTCAAAGACAAATCCGGGTCTCTACCGCTGTGAGGCAGCAGCTCTACCAGCTGCACCACCACTGTGTCACTCCAAAGTGAGACATGGGCAGAAAACCTGGAAATACTACATGGATAAATCATACAGTGCCTAAAGGTGTTCAAGAACAGAAGAGGCTGAGCCAATAACTATTTAAAAGTGGCAGGGCATATTGAGGGAGCAGTTAGCAAAGCATACAGGGGCAAGGAATACTTGAATAATAAGCATAGAGAGCAGGAACAGGAATATTTTGGTGAGCTTTACTAAATACTGGTTAGTTCACAACAGTGGTATTATGTTTAGATTTGACCCCCATACCTGAGGAATGCTATGAAGATCCTGGTGAGATCTTCAGGGGAAAGATTTAATGAAATAGTTGCAGGGATGGGGATGTTTAGGTTGCCGTGACAGGGGTTGTTGTTTGGAACAAAAATAGTTGAAAAGAGATTTGACAGAGGATCATATCAGGCGTAAAGGACGAGGGAAGATGTTCCCATTAGTGAACAGCCCAAGTACCGTACAGATTCAGAGTGATGGGCAAAAGATACAGCAAGATTATGAGGGGAAACGGATCTGGATCACTGAACGTTGATGACAGCAAAGTCAATCAGAGGTTTCGCACGAGAACTAGAAGTGTACGTGAAAAAAAATAACTATGGGGAAAATTATGGGAACTAATCAGATGGCTCTATAAAGAGTTATAAAGAGGTAGACTTGATTAATCTAATGCCCCCTGTACCATGAAGGTTCTAAAATTCATTCTTTATAAGATCATGTGATAGGAGTAAGATTAGGCCATTCGGCCCATCAAGTCTACACTGCCATTCAATCATGGCTGATTTATCTCACCCTCTTAACCCCATTCTTCTGCCTTCTCCACATAACCCCTGACACCCGTACTAATCAATAATTTATCTATGTCTGCCTTAAATATATCCATTGACTTTGCCTCCACAGCCTTCTGTGGCAAAGAATTGCGCAGATTCACCACACTCTGACTCAAGAAATACCTCCTCATTTCCTTCCTAAAAGAACGTCCTTTAATTCTGAGGCTATGACCTCTAGTCCTAGACTCTCCCACTAGTGGAAACATCCTCTCCACATCGTTTTGCTGGTACCTGGGTTCAAACCAATGTTAAGAATAATGTCTTATCCACTGTCGTGCAAACCCCACCGACATATGAATTGTAAGTGTACCGAGATAATACATGTGCTATATTCATAATTGGTTTGTTTTCTGAATTTTGCTCCTTTAAATAGATTTGAATGATATTTTATTCTGAAGCATAGTTCTGCGGGTTCCTTGAACTTGTGTGTTTTTGTCATTTTGCAGGCCTTTCCAAGGACTCATCCCCAAACCTGGTAAGGATATCTTCAATACTCCAACATCATTATTTACGCATTCTTTTCCTTCCATCTGAAATATGCAGGGTGGTGGTAAATTAATCCTATCCCCCGCACCATTCTCTTAGGTCTTGAGATAAAAGGACTTCCTTGGTGTTCAGGGATAGGACCACGCCAGAATTTAACATGGTGCCTACTCGCCCTCTTTCTTTGATAAAGAAATTTCTCCTCATCTCCTTCCTAAAAAAAGTCCTTTAATTCTGAGGCTATGACCTCTAGTCCTAGACTCTCCCACTAGTGGAAACATCCCCCACATCCACTCTATCCAAGCCGTTCACTATTCTGTATGTTTCAATGAGGTCCCCACATGTGCAAAAAGGACACACGTGAGAGAAAACCAACACGTCTCATTGGTCAAGAGGGGTGGATGTGGATACAGGTGAGGTGAGGCGATGAGCACGTAGGTGGAGTAAGTGTCAAAGGCTGGGAGTGGAAAGGAGAATAAAGGGTGCAAGACAAGAAAAGCAGAGGGAGGAATTAAACCTAAAGCGGGAGGGAGGGATGTGGGTGGAAGGGGACAGGGAGGAGGGGAAAGAGGGTGCATAAAGGAGAAATATTGGCTCTGGAATGGGAGATAAGTGTCAGAGGAGAGGAAAGGAGCAGAGTGAGTAGGGTGGGAGGAGATGGTGGGAGAAACATGTACGTTGGGTTGGAGGGGGCAAAGGAAGGAGAATTGCGATGGGGTAGAACCTGAAATTAGAGAATTAAGTGAAATAATTCCTGCCTCAATATGTGCACATCTCTGGTCATTGGGATTTGGCCTGGCATGCAACAGTACTGGACCTTTCTGTCCCAAAGTAGTGAGACGCCTCAGATCTCTTTTCCGTTGAGGATAAACATTCAATGTAGAATGTGGTTAAGGAAACAAATAAGTTGCAGGATTTGTCCTCATAGAAGTGCACAACACACTAAATGTGTGTATTCACGTACGCAGACCCACGTACGCACAGCTGACGTATAATTGTCAGCTGTGACAATTATAGCTGTCACAGCTATAATTGTTAACTGAAAGCTGCTGCTGTATTTGTGGAGATCAAAGTGGCACTGGTCACAAAACTTCCATTCATGTGACCAGGCTTCTATTCGGTCTCCCCTCAATCTCCAATGTTCCAGAGAAAACAATCCAAGTTTGTCCTAACTCTCCTTGCAGCTAATACTCTGTATTCCAGGCAGCATCCCGGTAAATCTCTTCTGCACCCTCTCCACAGCCTCCACGTTCTTTCTCTAATGGAATGACCAGAACTGAACACAGTACTCCAAGTGTGGCCTGACCAAAGTTTTATAAAGCTGCAACATGATTTCCTGACTCTTATATCCAATGCCCTGACCAATGAAGGCAGGCACACCATCGACCTTCTTTACCAGTCTATCTACTTCTACTGTTACTTTCAGGGAGCTATGGACTTGGACCCCAAGATCCCACAGTATATCAATTTTTTTTTTGTCACTCAGGTAATCAAATCCCACAAGACTACTCTAGTTCCTGAACCTTTCGGTACCTGGAATGAGTTTGCAACTCTGAAGTGTACTGTTCTATGTAATTATGTTTCACCTTAGTCCAGTCCGTTCTCTGGAGTGGGGTTTGTCCACATGATATTATTTCCACTTTGAACCATGTTTTACCTCAGCCCATGTCACGCTCTTGTCCCATATATAATGATTACATTCTGAGGCAACTGACATCGAAGTCTGTGTAGAACATGTAGAAGTGTTGCTTCTACATCAACCAGACTGGGAGATTTCTTGTATCACTGAAAGCTCGTAACTTAAATTATTCAAATTGCTTGCCTTAGTTGGGTGAGTGGTGTTCTTACAGGTTGCATTGCCTAACGGTAGAATGTCATACCTATGCTACAATACGATTCGATAGGACTTTATTTATCCCAGGAGGGAAATTGATCTGCCAACAGTCATAAAATCACAAAATGCATGAAGCAACACAAAATACAGTACCTCAGGGAAGATGAATTTTAAAAATCAACTTAACTTTATCAGTTGATAATAATAAGTAGGATTGACCAATGGACCATCCAAACTGCTCCACTTTGAAAATGATTGACTATTATCCAGGAGGGTAATATTCAGATGAGGAAGATGCTCTAAATTTATATTTGCATGAAAGTTTACTAAATGGATAGGTTCCTGATAACCAAAATAAAGTAGCACACTATAAGGATCACTGTTCTAAAGAAAAGCAGTGCTGGAGGAACTCAGCAGGTCAGGCAACATCTGTGGAGGAAATGGACAGACGACAATGATCATTCTGAAGAAGGGTCCTGGCCTGATACGTCATCTGTCCATTTCCTCCACAGATGTTGCCTGAACTGTTCCTTCGGCACGTTGCGTTTTGCTCAAGATTCCAACATCTGCAGTTCCTTGTGTCTGCAAAGTTCATTGTTTTATTTTTTCATAGCTGATTTTCTCTCTGTTTTCTCTTTATCCCAGCACCCAGGCGAATAACATCACTGGAAAAAGCATATGCTGCTTTACAGGGTAAGCTTTCTATTCCACTTACTGTGCCCTGAACAATTGCTAGTGCATTTGTACTAGTTACATGAAGCCATTGATGCTATTTTCCTACTAAAAGGGCCAGGGGTTATGGGGAGAAGACAGGAGAATGGGGTTAGGAGGGAGAGATATATCAGCCACGATTAGAACTTATGGGCCGAATGGCCGAATTCTGCTCCTATCACTTACGAACTTTTAATCGTGTCTATTAAGAGTGTAAGTATCTCTCATCAGAGGTGCCTTAATTGTTCCACGCCGCCGTGAGCCAGCTGTTCACAGTTCATCTGACAAAGAGTCGTACAAGTATGTAGAAAAGAGCTGCAGATGCTGGTTTATGGAAACAGGCCCTTTGGCCCAACTCATCCATGCCGACCAAGATGCCAATTTGCCAGCATTTGACCCATAACCCTGTCAACATATCCTATCCTGTATCACGTATCGTTGAACATCCCTCAAAAGTTACAACATGCTCCATGAGAACTAAACAGTTATTTCTACTTTAAAGAAAGGGTTTACGTGTGTGAACGGACCTTGTATAGTCCCAGCTTAGTCAGGATTCCAACTGAATCTTCCAGATATTATAGTGTTTTACTTTGACTATTGGCCAGGCCCTGTCATTGTATACCTGTGGATTTACTGCTGTGTAAAACTCTGTCACAGGCTGGAGTGAAAATGTAACTGGTAACTGTTGGTATACAATAACAAAAACCGTTAATGGTGTGTTAAATCCCACAAAGGGTTAACTTATGTAAATAAACCGAGTCATCGTTGATGATAAATGTTGGGGTTATAGACAATAGACAATAGGTGCAGGAGGAGACCATTCGGTCCTTCGAGCCAGCGATCGGTCCTTCGATCATTCTCAATCAGTACCCCGTTCCTGCCTTCTCCCCATACCCCCTGACTCCGCTATCCTTAAGAGCTCTATCTAGCTCTCTAGGGTTGTTACTGGCTAGAAATACTATTCTGCCCTGGCTTTTTTTCCAGTCGGCATGTTCGCACGATTTATTTCCTACTGATGTACCTTTTACTTGATTATCATTATATTTTTCATCAATTTTCACAATTTAGAGGATGAAGAGGCAAACCGACTTGGAGAGAAAGTAATCCTCAGGGAACAAGTCAAGGAATTATTCAATGAAAAATACGGTACCTTTAAATTATTTCAATATTGAGCCAATCTTTGTTCACAGTCATTTTTGTTTGCAGATTTCTGCTACATTATTTATAATTTTATTCTTTTCAAAAGTAATTCATTTTGTTTTAAAATTCTACTTTCTTGCAATATGGTTAACCTTGTCATCTTCATGATCTCCTTCCTTCACATGCTGTGAATCGGGAACTTCAACAGCAATGCAGCTATGTAGGAACAAGGATCTGCAGATGCTCTGGAATGGTAGTTTCTATACCTTCGATAGCCATTACTGCTCAGGGATGTGGTGAAGATATAGCTCAAGCACACACCGACCGCACTCTCAGATAGCAAAAACGGATCTTCCAAACGCTGTTTCTAGATTAATTGGTCTTTATTAAAGTAGCACAAATCAAATAATTCATAACTTATCGTTCTTATCAATTGCCTCCACTTCAAACAACATAGTCGTTACCGTGTGGTCGTTACCGTGTGGTCGTTACCATGTGGTCGTTACCATGTGGTCGTTACCGTGTGGTCGTTACCGTGTGGTCGTTACCGTGTGGTCGTTACCGTGTGGTCGTTACCGTGTGGATGTTACCGTGTGGATGTTACCGTGTGGATGTTACCGTGTGGATGTTACCGTGTGGATGTTACCGTGTGGTTACCGTGTGGTTACCGTGTGGATGTTACCGTGTGGATGTTACCGTGTGGATGTTACCGTGTGGATGTTACCGTGTGGTAAAAAACTGTTTTCTCTCCATCCTCTGAGACTAAACTGACTACCAATCTCTATGGCTACGCTAGCCTCAAATGTAAACACACCCCTCAACGTATGAAATCCCACCTTCCAAAGTACAGACAAATAGAAACTAGAAATATTAAACATGGCCATAATATTATAACAGTAACTAATTTAAGCGTAAATGGCTCCTACATACCGGCCCCTAATTGTTCTACATATATAACAAAGCAATTACCAATAGATATTAAAAGGAGCTATAAAAGCTTAACATATATAAAAAAAATAGTAATATGCATTATTTGTTAACATTCAAACTTTTTTAGCGATTCTTCAATCTTCTCCTTCACCTTGGTCTTACCAAGATGTTGTTCTTAATCTGAAGTCGTACAGTACGCACAAAACCTTTAACGTCTGGCATGATCTCCAGTATCCTGCCCGTCAACCAAGAACCTCGTGGTGCAGTAGAATCAACCACCAAAACGATATCTCCCGGAATAAAATTTCTTCGTACTCTCAACCATCGTTGTTGTTCTTGGATTAGAGACAAATATTCTTGTGCCCACTCTGAACTCCGAGATCTTGTCGAGATCTGCTAACCGCTCTGTCCATCGCTGAGAGAAGATTTGCGTTATACTCTCATCCCATCCAAGTTTCTTCTTACAGAGATCCCTCAAAATTAACTTGGCTGGTAGTGTAAATGGTGCAGGAAATCCCAAAGGGTCGTAAACGGAACCAATCACAGATAGGATGCCTCGTTTTGTACTCCTGGTCGCTCCTGAATTGAGATTCTGAACTTGAACACATCTGTTTCAACACACCAGTGCAATCCCAGTGCTCTCTCCCTGATCCACTGAGTTACTCCAGCACTTTGTTTTTTACACAAGATTTTTGCATCTGCTGTTCATTGTGACCCCAACAATCTCTCTATCTTGCACACCTCCTCTTAAGGCACAAATTAAAGCTCTTTGACACAGCCTTTTGTCGTCTCTGATTTTCCCCTTGGGGTCTGATATTGATACTGCTTTTATTAAGAACCTTCAATCATTTCAGCGCACTGAAGACATAAATGCCAATTATTGTTTATCAATAGCAGCACAATGGCACAGTTAGTAGATTTCCTGCTTCACAGTGCCAGAGAACAGGTTTGATCCTGACCATGGGTGCTGTCTGTGTGGAGTTTGCATGTTCTCCTTGTGACCACATTGGTTTCCTCCAGGTGTTCCGGTTTCTCCCACATCCCAAAAACGTGTGGCTTTGAGGTTTAATGCGTCTCTATAAATTCCTCTTCACACGTAGGGAGTGGATGCAAAACTGGGATAACATAGAATTAATGTGAACAGATGGTCGGTGTGCACTCAATGTCATAGAGTCGCAGCGTGTTACTGTGTGGAAACAGGTCCTTCGGCCCAACTTGCCCACACCAGCCAACATGTCCCAGCTACACTAGTCCCACCTGCCTGCGTTTGGTCCATATCCCTCCAAACCTGTCGTATCCATGTACCTGTCTAATTGTTTGTTAAATGTTGGGATAGTCCCAGTCTCAACTACCTCCTCTGTCAGCTTGTTCCATACACCCACCACCCTTTGTGTGAAAATGTTACCCCCTCAGATTCCTATTAAATCTTTTCCCCTCCACCTTAAACCTATGTCCTCTGGTCCTCGATTCACCTACTCTGGGCAAGAGACAATGCATCTACCCAATCAATTCCACTCCTGATTTTATACACCTCTATAAGATCAACCCTCATCCTCCTGCGCTCCAGGAAATATTGTCCCAGCCTACTTAACCTCTCCCGATAGCTCAGACCCTCCAGCCTTGGCAATATCGTCGTAAATGTTCTCTGTACCCTTTCCAGCTTGACAACATCTTTCCTTTAACATGGTGCCCAGAACTGAACACAATTCTCTAAATGTGATCTCACCAAAGTCTTATACAACTGCAACATGACTTCCCAACTTCTACATTCAGTGGGCCGAAGGACCTGTTTCCATGCTATATCTTTCAATCAATTTAATCACTAAATTAGCCATAAGGGTTGATTGGATTTTAAGCTTTCATCAGTGCATGTCACCTTAAACCCAACTCCTCCCATGTGAACTGTTAAAAGAACCATGCATTCAATGTGATTGTATCCAAATCTAGATAATAATCAGTGGGGCTGCTCATTTTGTGCTCTTTGAAGTTCATACATGTGATGTTTTACCTTTCAGGAGAAGCTCTGGGCCTGAATCGACCAGTTTTGGTGCCATACAAATTGATCCGAGATAATCCAGAGGCCATTGAAGTGACTGGACTACCAGATGACATCCTCTTCAGGAACCCGACCACCTACGATCTTAACCGGCTAGAAAAGATTCTGAAAGTCAAAGATCGAATTAGGATGATTATTAAAAATCAGTTACAGTAAGTGTAAACATCTATCTATCAATCCAATTCATTAGATAGACACAAAGTGCTGGAGTAACGCAGCGGGACAGGCAGCATCTCTGGAGCGAAGAAAAGGGTGACTTTTTGGGTCGAGACCCTTCTTCAGACTCGACCCGAAATGTCACCCATTCCTTCTCACCAGGGATACTGCCTGTCCCGCTGAGTTACTCCAGCATTTTGTGTCTATCTTCGGTGTAAACCAGCATCTGCAGTTCCTCCCTACACAATCCAATTCATTAGTTCTACCTGTGTTGAAATGGAATTGAATTGAGTCACTAATGTGGAATTTCCCAGCTGAGCATTCACTATCAATGAATAGAGAAAAATCACCTGCTTGTAGAACTCAGCCGGTCAAACAGAATCTGTGGAGCCCAAGGTCAATGTTTTGGGTCAAGCCCCTGTATCAAGACCCTGATTCAGAGTCTCATACTGAAATGTCAACTATTCCTTTGCCTCCACAAATATTATTTGACCTGCTGAGTTCTTCCAGGAGTTTATTGTTGGCCTGTACTTGCCCAGGTTAGAAAATCATTGGCAGGAGAAATAGTTCTCGTACTACTTTGCAAATAGTTTGTCCCTTTTCGATTTTCAGTTTGCTTGTGGGAGCTCTGTTGAAAGAGGCATTGATTCTGTGAAGTGAAGTCAGGCAGAGAGATTCTAAATTGAAAACATAGTTGTATTTAAGTAGGAGCCAGCTACACATTTTCTTGCGAGATATTGTAATATTGCAAATGCATCTCATAAACATGCCATTCCCTCACCATTTTACGTCGGGAGGGTGAAGGTGAAGAAGCATAGGGTTTTGTTGAAGAAACAGGCATGCAGGAAATAATAATGACATTTTTCTTGAATAAGGCATTGAACTAAAGTTATGTTCACATATCCAATGCATCAATACAATCGTTAAATATAAATATTTTAAAAATGTGTCTTGCTCAATACTAAATAATGGTGGATGCTTTAACTGGCTGACATTTTCCCCTGACCTCCCCTCTCTCACTCAGCACTTGCATGAAGGTGCAAGTCAGTTGTCAAGTAGAAGCTAAAAAGTCACAAAACAACAGCTTCTGTTTAGATTTTAGCATTCTCAATATTAAAGCGTAACGAAACATGGGACCGAGGCTAGAGGTTGAAGAACAGCTGAGCAAAAGTGTGGTCCGAGAGGCAGGTTGAAAGGAACATCTGAAAGAAGGAGGGAGGCAGAGGGTTGGGGAGGAAATGCCAGAGTTCAGGCTCTGGATGGCTGGAAGCCACTTGGCCAGTGGCGGGGTGAAGATGGCAGTGCGCCAGGTTCACTTGAGGGACCTGCAGCAGCTCTTCCATTCCTTCAGGCCCACATGGAAACAACAGTACGGTTAAACTATCAAATTCTCTGAGAATTGTCTGCTCTCACAAGCTAGCAGTGAAAAGAAGTGCACGTCTGAAGTTAAAACATGCTGCAGGCGGATTAGGAGCTACATTTAATAACATAACCTGATTTCCAGTGGAGGTGACATTCTTCATAGATTGCTGCAATGCTGCTTTATGAGGTCAAACTCTTTCCCCCAACGCCTGTTTCGTCTGTTCAAATTCTAATACGGAATTAAGGCTATTGCTGAAAATTATGAAAATAACTAGACAGTAATTCACAAAGTGCTCAAAGAAAAATGCATTGCTATGTTGGGGCGAGTCATGGTAGCTGTTGAAAGAGTCCCAGACTCAGAGCTGTGGTGAGCCCAGGACTTACTGTGTGCCAGACGCCACTTACTGTACTCACTCCACTCTGCTGATGAAGACTGGCAGTGGAATCCACTCTTGTTGCCAATCTTAAGTCCTAGGAGCAGAATTAGACCACTTGCCCCATCATGTCAAGTCAAGTCAAGTTTATTTGTCACATACACATACACGATGTACAGTGAAATGAAAGTGGCAATGCCTGCGGATTGTGCAAAGAAAATTACAATTACAGCATATAAATTAAAATTAATACAGAAAATAAAATTTAGTCCCTGGAGTTATAATAGTTAACAGTCCTGATGGCCTGTGGGAAGAAACTCCGTCTCATCCTCTCCGTTTTCACAGCATGACAGCGGAGGCGTTTGCCTGACCGGAGCAGCTGGAACAGTCCGTTGCTGGGGTGGTAAGGGTCCCTCATAATGTTGCTGGCTCTGGATCTGCACCTCCTGATGTATAGGTCCTGCAGGGGGGCTAGTGTAGTTCCCATGGTACGTTCTGCCGAATGCACTACTCTCTGCAGGGCCTTCCTGTCCTGGGCAGAGCTGTTCCCAAACCAGATTGTGATGTTGCCGGGCAAGATGCTTTCTACAGCCCCAGAGTAGAAGCATTGAAGGATCCTCACAGAGACTCTGAATTTCCTCAACTGAGGTGGTAAAGGTGCTGCCTTACCTTACCCACCAGTGCGGCAATGTGTGTTGTCCATGTCAGATCCTCTTTGATGTGGACTCCCAGGTATTTAAAGCTGCTCCCCCTATCCACAGTAATCCCATTTATCTCCAATGGCGTGTACGTCCTTGGATGTTGAGCCCTTCTAAAGTCCACAATCAGCTCCTTAGTTTTTTTGACATTCCATCATGGCTGATTTATCTTTCCCTCTCAACCCCATTCTCCTGCATTCTCCCCATAACCCGTCACTCATTCGTCAGTACCTCCTAAGAAGGTAAATCCACCTTTCCAATCCTATGCCAGGTCAGACTTGGTGTAAGATTGATAAGTTTCATTGGGATTTTGTCAACCTAGAAGTAAGTAATTCAATTTTTTTAAAAATATTGCCGTATAATGTTGTTATTTTGTTGTTTTGCTATTTTTAATTTATTTTAAAAGCTTTACGATTGGAAGCCAATAAAGTAAGGCAATAACTAACTTTGAGTGCTTGTGATGCTGCTGAGGCCTCATTCCATCCCATTGCACAACTCTCTGGTGCAGAGGTGACCCCTCTCCCCGAGCCCAGGTAGTGTGGGCCGGAACTGAAGCAGTCAGACTGGTTTAGGATGATTCAGCCCAGTGATGAGGAGAGAGGAGAATGTTCTAGATTTGGTAGACATGGCTGTCAAGAGTGAAGGGCTTTACTCAATGGTAACTAACACATTTATATTTTTGATCCTTTGCAGGCCTTTTGCAGAAATTTGTAATGAAGCATCCAAATCAGGTGAGGTATTATATTTTTCTGTTGCTCCACATAAGAGAGTACTGTGCAAGAACATCTCAATAATGTATCAGTGGGTCAGCCAGCACCCTTGGAGAACGTGGAGAGGTGACGTTTCAGTCTGAAGAATGGTCCCCACCCAAAACTCACCTATCCCTGTTCTCCAGGTATGTTGCCTGACCCACTGAGTTACTCCAGCACTTTGTGTCTTTCCTTGGTAAACCATCATCTGCAGTTCCTTGCTTCTACTCAACAATGTACCCATTAGCTGCTTTCCTTCCAGTTTGATTGAACCAAACGGACAGGAGGATGCAGCTGCCTTGTCAGTGAGAGGGGAAGATGGATGGAGAAACTGAGCATCTGCTCCTGATCATCGTTTAATGATTCCCGGAGATGGCTTGGGTCTGTGTGGCAAGCATATGGAGTGAGCAAGTCGTATCAGTGGCCGCTGGGTGTCTTGGAAAGCTCGTCCATTGTGTGGGTGAATAAAACCAAGCTGAGAGTTCTCAGGATAACAGATCCTCATTTCAGTTTAGTTTAGAGATACAGCACGAAACACGCCCTTCGGCCCACCAAGTTCATGCCGACCAGCAATTCCCCATACCCAAGCACTATCCTACACACCGGGGACAATTTACGATTTTTACCAAAGCCGATTAACCTACAAATCTGGAGGAAACTGGGGCACCCAGAAGAAACCCGCACAGTCACAGGAAGAACGTAACAAACATAACAATAAAGACAGCACCCGTGGTCAGGATCGAACGCAGGTCTCTGGCGTTGTAAGGCAGCAACTCTATCACTGCACCAACATGCTGCCGATTTGAATCGAGAGGGCAGGAAGCAAGATCGGGAAATATGACTGGAGACGCCACCTCCTGACTGTTGTTTTAACTGAATCTCAGGGTGAAGAAGGACTCATTTCCACTCCAGTTATGCAAGTTCTGATGATGCCGACCCAACATGGGACCTGCAGACGCAGGGGGGGCAGGAAGTGTGCACGTAGTTTGGGAGGTGATGTGCTCTCTTCACAGTTTAAATTGCTCGCCCCCAGCAATGAGTTAAATGCCCCTCCTCCATCCTGGGTCGGGGACTTGCCAATGTTGGAAGGAAAGCTGCACTTTTTTGGAGACAGCCTTGAGAATGGCCTTGTATTGTTTTCAGTGTTAAGCTGATAATCTCTTGCAGTGGGAGCTCAGAGTAGAGTGCCTTTTTCAGGAGTCTGGTGACACGCGTGTGAACAATATGACCTGCCGAGTATAATTGGAGTCCCTAAGCTGGGGCTTTAGCCTTGCTTATCTTAGACTTGGAGTATGTTCTCAAGACAGCCAAGAGGCAAGAGTGTTTTGTTGTCTTATGTCCTGAAGCTGAACAATTAAATTCTTACTTGAAGCAGCACAACAGGTATGCAAACGTAGCACTCAGTAGGTACCATGTAATTCAGTTTAGTTTAGAGATACAGCACAGAAACAGGCCCTTCGGCCCACCGAGTCCACACCGACCAGCGATCCCCGCACATTAACACCACCCTACACACACTAGGGGCAATTTACATTTATACCAAGCCAATTAACCTACAAAAACCTGTATGTCTTTGGAGTGTGGGAGGAAACTGAAGATCTTAGAGAAAACCCACAGGGAGAACATGCAAACTCCGTACAGACAACACCCGTGGTCATGATCAAACCCGGGTCTCTGGCGCTGTAAGCGCTGTAAGGAAGCAACTCAACCGCCTCGTGACTGTGCCGCCCAAAACAACAAAACAGTTCATTAAACAACAACAAAAAGTTCATTAAAAAAAAACCCCACATCATTGGTTGTACCACTCCAGTGCTGCCAGGAGCCTCCTGTAGCTGATCCTTATGTAAAGCACACAGCAGGGCAGAGACCACAAACATAGTAAACCACAAACTTTGTCCTCGAGTTGGCTTTTTGATAGCTTTCCTTGGGTGGCCAGACTGTGCCCTGGCACAGTGAAGCCAGTAGTACATTTTGTCATCAACGTCTGCCGTAGCTGAGAGATGGCTGCACACATGCAGGAGATGATTCACATTTTCAGGTCTATATCAGAGAGGATTGTTGCCCAGCATAGAATTTGGCTTGGATAAAATGCTAAATTGATGTTGTTCGTGAGTCACCTCAGCATTTTGTGTCTTATCTTCGGTTTAAACTGCAGTTCCTTCCTACGCATTCCAATTCATTAGTCCTACCTGTGTTGAAATGAAATTGGACTGAGTCACTAATGTGGAATTTGCTGGAGTAACTCAGCGGGACAGGCAGCATCTCTGGAGAGAAGGAATGGGTGAGGTTTCGGGTCTGAAGAAGGGTGTCAACCCGAAACATCATCCATTCCTTCTCCCCAGAGATGCTACCTATTCGGCTGAGTTACTCCAGCTTTTTGTGCCCAACTTCGGTTTAAACCAGCATCTGCTGTTCATCCTACACATAGAATTTGGCTTGCTAGTCAGTTAAGAAGGAATTACACCAGTACGGGACGAGAGAGTACAAATCCTCTGATCAACACCATCAGGTTTCCTTTCTTAATCAGGGTTGATTTGTCTGTTTCTAGATTTCTTTTAACTGGACGTAAATTCCTCATGGTTTAGTCAGGCTGCAATTACTAGTCCAGTAGCAAATACACCCGATGTTTATGTAGGAGAGGAAACTCTCCTCAAGAGTGCAAAACACCCGTCAGCCTCCCTAGAGTTCTACTCATGAAAGGAGCTGCGATCTCGGGAGTGAGGAGGGGAGGGGAGGGGAAGGGGAGGGGAAGGGGAGGGGAAGGGGATGGGGTGGGGGGAGGACACAAAAAGCCAGAATGTTCAATAGGAAAGGTTTGGGGTGAGCTGGAGTTTAACTCTGCAAACCTTCTTCTCTGTTTACTGTTCACTGGTAACACTGGGTACTTTGTCTTATCTTTTCAAGCATCCAAATCAGAAACGGTGCTCAAACGAAAGAGAAGAAGAGTGTCGGAGGGGAACATTGTACCGTCATCTTCTAACATGGAGGCAGGTGTATCGCCAAACCCTGTCTCCCTTGTGGTAATGATTTTTTTTAGATTTTACTTGGTGTTGATCATGGTGTTTTTGATTCCCCATCAGTAAGCAGCATGGCAGGACCATAGGTACGTGTTCTCATCCATCGCATATCACGCACGGTTGATGAATCTGAACAGAGGCTGTATTCCTGCCATGACAGTGTTGAATAACATGCAGAAGCATGTTTCCCATGGCCGCTAAATGTAGACCTGTTACTAGACCAATAGATCTAGGCCAATAGATTCCCTTTCCCCTGACTCTCAGTCTGAAGAAGGGTCTCGACCTGAAACATCACCTATTCCTTTTCTCCAGAGATGCTGCTTGACCCACTGAGTCACTCCAACTTTTTGTGCCTGACCTCCGCTGTGTTTCCCGGTGAATACCAGGGTGCTAGACAGGCTTTACCACCCCTTATCAGATGGGAGAGTGAGTTCCTCAGTGTTGAACTCTTCCATCTAGTCTCCGGGAGGGGAAACCAGGGAGAGTTATATGAGAGGATGGAGCTTGGCTCTAAAATTACCATAGATTGCCTAGAGATCATATGAATGACAACATCCAGCAACTGATAATCCTGAACCAGCTGAGGGACAGATGAAACACAAAAATGTTTTTCCTCCAATAGTCAGCAGAAATTCTGAGGAGAATTTCTATATATAGTTCAAAATTCATAGAAATTGAATTGTTAACATTGAAATTCTATGAAAACAGCGTGAAATTCTGAAAGATTTCTCGACAAGTGTCCAGAAATAGTGGGGGAGTCTAGAAGAAATCTATATTTTCTCACCACTGGAGAACTCTTCATTGACTAGAATGCTTGATCCATTCATTGTTGTGGCAAATTATCCTTTATTGCCAAAAACAGCTAACAGCTTCACTTAGCTTCAATCACTGCTTCAAGGCACCATCTGCTATTTGTTACACAGCACAAGGAACTGAATGTTTTTCAAATTATACAGTGTACAACTGATGGTTTTCCTGTGAATGTCACTGGTTGTACATTGTATAGTTTGAACGTTTGAAATGTTTCCTGGAGATATCACCTCTCTCATCCGCAGTAACATCGCCACGGATTCTGTGTGACCATTGATATAGTTCCATGGAATCCCTGTAAATGATACTTATGAAGAATTCTTACAACTAGATCCAGATTCCGATTAGATTACTGTCATGTTCACAAGGACAATAATCAGAGTGCAATGAAGCTCAACAGTAAAATGGATACATCTAGTTGTGATAAATACAATACAATGAGTGTAAAACAGAAGATTGGTGCAAGATTGTAGTGTAATCTGAATATCAGTGTAAAAGAATATCAATGTAGAATAAAGACATAACCAAATGAGGTAGAGTTATGCGTAAGAATACACAGCAGCACCTCTGGGAATGAGGTATGAATGTGGTGATTGGTTCAGGACTCGGATAGCAGTGGGGAAGGAACTGTTCTTAAATCTGGACCTCGGAGCTTTCAAGCTCTATTTAGTTTAGTTTAGTTTAATTGAGTTTATTGTCAGGTGTACCGAGGTACAGTGAAAAGCTTTTTTGTTACGTGCTATCCAGTCAGCAGAAGACTGGTCGTGATTTACAAGCAAGCCACCCATAGGGCGGCATGGTAGCGCAGCGGTAGAGTTGCTGCTTTACAGCGAATGCAGCGCCGGAGACTCAGGTTTGATCCTGACTACGGGTGCTGCACTGTAAGGAGTTTGTACGTTCTCCCCGTGACCTGCGTGGGTTTTCTCCGAGATCTTCTGTTTCCTCCCACACTCCAAAGACGTACAGGTATGTAGGTTAATTGACTGGGTAAATGTAAAAAATTGTCCCTAGTGGGTGTAGGATAGTGTTAGTGTGCGGGGATCGCTGGGCGGCGCGGACTTGGTGGGCCGAAAAGGCCTGTTTCCGCGCTGTATTTTTGATGCATTAAATTCACCTGTGGTTATCATCCGCTGAAGACTGGAAGGAACATCATTCAGACATGAGCGAAGTTGCAAGTAACATTTGAGCCGCTACAATGCCTGACACTGCCCATCTCCAACAAGCCAGCATCTAGCAACCTACCATGAGTATTCAATGGCATTACAAGAGTTCCCCAGCATCAATATACAAGAGTATCATCATTGACCAAAAGCTCAATTGGACCAGCCATGTAAGGATGTTGTAATGGCAACTTCCAGACTTATCCAATAAATTATTTTCTAATTGCCATTACAATACAGGGAGTCGGAATGAGCTTACACAAACCCAACAGAACAGATCTTCCAGTCGTTTTTTCCAGTTTAATTAGATGTTTATTGAAGTAGTTGTACAAACAAGGAGATGAACATACCAGGCTGTACTTATTTTGCATACAAGTCATAGCTGGCTGCTCTGACCCTGGTCTGGACCTAGGTTTCCAAGTCTTTCCCAGGTCTGTTCCCCCGTCCGCTCACAGGTCTGGTAAGAACTATATACTCTCCCTCCCTGTATCTGACCACTCCCAGTCTGTTATGCCCATATATACACCACCCTGTTCACCTAACGACCGCCTCCAAGTGTCCAAAATAATACGGCAAGATATATCTGGACAAAATAATATAATATGCCAACAGTAGCTAGTCTAAACATAAATGGCTCCTATAGATGTATTGTGGCTACAAGAGCAGGTCAGAGGCTATCCTGTGGTAAGTGATTCACCTCCTGACAATTCTCAGGCCTTTCCACTATCTACAAGCCACAAGTCATGAGTGCAATGGAATACTCTCCACTTGCCTGGATGTTTGCAGCACCAACAACTCTCAAGAAGCAGAACATCTTCCAGGACAAAGTAACCACATCAATCACCCAAAACACTCATTCTCTCCTCCATCAATGTACAGTGTCAGCAGTGTGTACCATCTACTCTACCAACTGGTAGAGATTAGGGCTTGCACAGTGACGCAGCAGTAGAGTTGCTGCCTTCCAGCGGCAGAGACCCAAGTTAGAACCTGTCTACACAGAGTTTGTACAATCTCCTTGTGACCACGTGGGTTTTCTCCGGGTGCTCCAGCTTCCACTCACACCCCAAAGACGCACAGGTTTATAGGTTAATTTGCTTTGGTAAGGTGTAAAATTGTCCCCAGTGTGGAGTAGGTTAGTGTACGGGGTGGTCGGCACAGACTCGGTGGAACGGAGGGCCTGTTTCCACACTGTACCTCTGAAGTCTAAAATCTACTAAATGCACTGCTCAACCTAGGCTACACTGATAACAGCACCCAAGCCTGTTACTTCTACTACCAAGAAAAGCAAGGGCAGTAATGCAAGGAAAGCACAGATTGCAGGTTTCCGTCCAAGTCACGCAGCTTTCCAAGATGGAAATAAATTGCAGATTCAGCTCAACTGTATGCTGAAGTTGAGCCAACTTTCAGACGTAAAATGATGCACTAGACCACATGGAACATGGAGTTTGGAGCTTGAGACTTTATAATAGCAGGATAATCGTTGCTCCAGATGGATTATCAAGTTCTACAAAGCATTAGGAAATGGTTCAGCGATTTTATAATTCGTCTAAAAATGATGAATAAGACTACAAGAAGATTGTTTTATTTGCGTTCGTACACATTGCTTTTCTGAAGAGGACATCTATTGGATCAAGAAGGGTTTTGAATGTCACAAGTTCCTAAAACAGAGGGAGGAGCCCACGCCGATGTTCGCGATTGTGGTTGATCTGATCCTGTCCTCAGCCCATCTTTCCAGCTCAATACCCATAATCTTCATCTCCCCGGGAAACCAAAGATCTGTCCGTCTCGCCCTTGATTATACATAATGACTCGGCATTCACAAGCCTCAGAGGAAAGTTTCCTTATGGATCTAATGCTCTTAAGGACAGCCTTCTATCCCCTGACCTTAGCCCTGGCTTTAGGCTGCCCACCAGAGGAATCATCCTGCTACAGGATACTCTTTCAGGATACGCTTTCCCTTTAAATACTTGCAATAATTCATGTTATTTATTTGTTGGCAGTTTAGTTTAGTTTAGAAATACAGCACAGAATAGGCCCTTCGGCCCATCTAGTCAACGCCGACCATCGATCATCTGTTCACTCGGGTTCTACAGTATGTTATCCCACTTTCTTGCCCACTCCTTACATATTAGTGGCAATTTACGGAGGCCGATTGACCCACAAACCCGCACGTCTTTAGGATGTGGGAGGAAACCGGAGAATTTTGTCGTTTCCATCAGAGCAGTTTTTTGTCATCCTTTATTGGTTTCTAAAATTCTTCCATTTTTCAGCTATTCATAACTATACCTTTTCTTCCAATCCCATAACATCCTCCACTTTCATGGTGAGCCGCCGATGGACCACTTTTACATTGTAATCGTTTCCCTTCAATGGAAGATATATTTGTCGATTTATTGACTATTTAACACGGTAGAAGCTCCCACGGCTTGGAGCTCCCGAAGTCGGTCTCTAACCAGGGACTGCGAGCTCCGCGATGTTAAAGTCCGCAGGCTCCCACAGTTGGAACTCCGTGGTCAATCCCCAACAGGGATCTCCATGATGGTAAGTCCTGCAGGCTCCCGCGGCTGGAGCTCCCAAAGTGGGTCTCCAGCAGAGGCCGCCAGCTCCTCGATGTTAGGCCGTAGTGCAGACGAAGATACGATACGGAAAAAGATCGCATGTCCGTCGAGGTAAGAGATTTTTAAAAGTTTCCCCCAACCCCCGCCCCACCCCCCCCCCCCCGCCACATAAAACAAGCTAAAGAACACAAAAACATACATTTAACACATACTATAAAACAACAAAGAAGGAATGGACAAGTGGACAAGACAGACTGTTGGCAAGGCAGCCATTGCTGGTGCAACCCGTTTGCGATTACCATTGCCAATATTAAGATAGTTTTGCAATGGGATTAACTGAATTACTTCATATTAGGGAAGAGAAGCTGGTGCATTCTCATCGTGTTCCCAGTCCTCACAGCCCTCAAAAGAATTGAAGAAATGGACAACCTAAAGCTCCAAATGACACTTGCAGTGCGTTCACAAGTTCACAAATTAGAATAGAATGAGAGTAGAATTAGGCCATTCAGCCCATCGAGTCCACTCCACCATTCAATCATGGCTGATCTCTGCCTCCTAATCCCATTTTCCTGCCTTCTCCCCGATGATGTATGTGGAAACCAAATTCCAATTAGGTGATTTCTTTATTTTGACAATAAACCATAAAAAATAAACTATGAAAAATACAATAACAAAGAACAGTCATTGCTCTTTACATTTGCTGTAACTGCCTCCTGGACCAGGCTGACCAAGTAACTAACTATTTCCTTGATAAATCATTAAATGCGCAACTCAAACTCAATGGTTCAATGGCCCTTTATTGTCACGTGTACCGAGGTACAGTGAAATTTGATTTACCATACAGTCATACCAAAAAAAGCAACAAGATACAAAACTACATAAAGATTAAACATAAACATAACTCCAGTGTAACATCCTTGCAAAAATTCAAGGTGCCGACTTTTAATGTATTGTGATTGCTGGA
The DNA here is from genome assembly GCF_053455715.1 of Rhinoraja longicauda. Lineage (NCBI taxonomy): Eukaryota > Metazoa > Chordata > Chondrichthyes > Rajiformes > Arhynchobatidae > Rhinoraja > Rhinoraja longicauda. Next base: position 15,360,825 of record NC_135978.1, read on the forward strand.
ACGCTTTCTAATCGTCCAACTAGAACTCACCACCTACCCAGCCATGGGATTACAGAGTCAGTGGCTCGGGGCTAGTTATCAACCTCAGGAAGCAGGGTGGAATACATGCCCCAGTCTGCATCAATGACACTGAAGAGGAGATGGTCGAAACCTTTTGGTTTAAATATCACCACCAATTTGTTCTGGTCCAATCACATTGATGATGTTCCTCACATGACTAAAGATATGCAGCATTTCTCCAACGACACTTACCAATTTCTACAGATGCTCCACAGGAAGCATCTTATCGGGATTCATCACGGCTTGTTTTGGCAACTGCCCAAGACAACGAGAAATTGCAGAGTTGTGGAGGTAGCCCAGTCCATCCCACATACCAGCACCCAGTCAATTCCATCTATACTTCACACGCCTCAGAAAAGAAGTCAACATAATCAATGATCACACATCACGATCATTCCCTCTTATCTCCCCTCCCATCAGGCAGAAGATACAAATGCTTGAAAGCACGTACCACTGGATTCAAGGACCACAATTTCTTCCCTGCTATTATCAGACTCTTGAACAAACATCTCATAAACCACACATATATTCCCAGTCTCCCAGATTCTTCCAGACCTAAAGATTCAAGGACAGTTTCTTCCCAGCTATTCTCAGGCAACTGAATCACCCTACCACCAACTAGAGAGTGGTCCTAACCTACCTTTAACCTCATTGGAGGCCCTTGGTCTATCTTTAATTGAACTTTACCTTGCACTAAACATTATTCCCTTTCCCTGTATCTGTATACCGTGGATGGCTTGATTGTAATCATATTTAGTCTTTCCGCTGAATGGATAGCATGCAACCAAAAAGCTTTTCACTGTACCTCGGTACATGTGACAATAAACTAAACCACATTGTTGCGGTCCTTGCACTATTTTTTTAATCAGCGTTTTCTCTGTCGCTGTGACACTACATTCTGCATTCTTGTTTCCTTACCCTTTGTGTGGGATGTATAGTTTAATTTGGCTGGATTGCACACAAAGCAAGGTTTTTCACTATCTCAGTACACGTAACAATAATAAATCAACACCACTACAAGGTCACAGGAAGTGGCCAATGAATCTGTTTGTGTTGCTAAACCGCTGGTTCTGCTTATCTCTGGCTGGATCCCCTCTCAGTCCAGCAAAATGAGTCCCCTTCCTGAATAGAAGTTCTGTTTCATTGTTTTCCTTGCTCTTCCCTACTACTAAACTTTGTTGCAAGAGGATTTGAGGGAGGGAATAAAGGTGTTTACTAAAATTATACATGGAGCAACGAGTATTGAGTTTTTTGGTTTCCTTATCTAAAGGGCATATTTGGTATAGAGTGTGCAGTGAGGATTTCCCCGACTAGTTCATGAGATGGCAGGGTAATGTAAGAAAATAACTGCAGACGCTGGTACAAATCGAAGGTGTTTATTTCACAAAATGCTGGAGTAACTCAGCAGGTCAGGCAGCATCTCAGGAGAGAAGGAATGGGTGACGTTTCGGGTCGAGACCCTTCTTCAGACCCCATCCCTGGGCACTTTCCCCTGCAACCGCAGGAGATGCAACACCTGTTCCTTTACCTCCCCCCTCAACTCCATCCAAGGTCCCAAACAGTCTTTCCAGGTGAGACAGAGGTTCACCTGCATCTCCTCCAACCTCATCTATTGTATCCGCTGCTCTAGATGTCAACTTCTTTACATCGGCGAAACCAAACGCAGGCTCGGCGATCGTTTCGCTCAACACCTTCGCTCAGTCCGCCTTAACCAACCTGATCTCCCGGTGGCTGAGCACTTCAACTCCCCCTCCCACTCCCAGTCTGACCTTTCTATCATGGGCCTCCTCCAGTGCCCTAGTGAGGCCCACCGGAAATTGGAGGAACAGCACCTCATATTTCGCTTGGGCAGCTTGCAGCCCAGCGGTATGAACATTGACTTCTCCAACTTTATTGTTCCTCTGTCCCTCTCTTCCCCTCCCCCTTCCCAGTTCTCCCTCTATCTTCCTGTCTCCACCTATATCCTTCCTTTGTCCCGCCCCCCTGACATCAGTCTGAAGAAGGGTCTCGACCCAAAACGTCACCCATTCCTTCTCTCCTGAGATGCTGCCTGACGTGCTGAGTTACTCCAGCATTATGTGAAATGAGATGGCAGGTCTGTGGTATGTAGGGGGATCGAGTTGGTCAAGTCAGGTTTCTCTTAAAATTGAGTCTCTGAGGTGACCTTTATTGAGACGTGCAAAACACTGAGGAGATGACAGGATAGAGAGGAGGGAGGGGGGTGGTTGAGGAGTCTAGAACTTGGGATCTGAAGTCTCAAGATGAAGAGCACATTTTCAGAGCACATTGTATCAATAAACAATCCTCACTATTTTTAAGATTGTTCAAGACGTGGACTCCTATACATCGACGAGGCCAAGCGCAGACTGGACGATCGTTTAGCGGAACACCTTCACTCAGCCCGCCTGAACCTACCTGATCTCCCGGTTGTTAGACACTTTAATTCTCCATCCCATTCCTCCACAGACCTTTCTGTCCTCGGTGTCCTCCATTACCAGAGTGAGGCTAAACACAAATTGGAGGAACAGCATCTCATATTTCACTTGGGCAGCTTACAGCCCAGTGGTATGAATATTGATTTCATTTTTTGGCCCTGGCATTCCCTCCCTCTCCCTATCCCTGCCCCTTCCAAGTTGCACTAGATTCTCATTTTCACCCTACACACAGCTAACAATGGCCTGTTTCCTTTATCATCGTTACTTTTTTGCATATCTTGCACTCATTGTTCTTTATCTCTCCACACCACCGTCTATATCTCTTGTTTCCCTTATCCCTAACCAGTCTGAAGAAGGGTCTCGACCCGAAACGTCACCCATTCCTTCTCTCCAGAGATGCTGCTTGTCCCGCTGAGTTACTCCAGCTTTTTGTGTCTATTCTCACTATTTTTAAGCTTTATTTGCATTATTGACAGATATATTCCCTAATGTACCTAAAACTCACCAAGTTACTCACCACTCTTGATATATGATACATCTTTTGTCATTGTCTTGTGTGGCTCTACATCCCACTGTGAACTATCCAACACTTGTTCTATCACGCAGCTTATTTTATTTTTTAATTCTTCTGTATATGAGCGTTCATCCCCTTGTTTAATTCCCCTTATTTTATATATTCAATGAATCAAGTTTTATATTACCTTCATATCTGGTTTGTTTTATCTACTTTAAGCTAGTCTACATTATTATTATCTATCTTTAACTATAATATACTTGCCTACAATAAAGACAAAATTTAAATACTGAAGACAATAGGCTGCACGGTGGCGCAGCAGTAGAGTTGCTGCCTTACAGCGCGTGCAGCACCGGAGACCCGGGTTTGATCCCAATTAAGGCTGCTGTCTGTACGGAGTTTGTGCGTTCTCCCCTTGACTGCGTGGATTTTCTCCGAGATCTTAGGTTTCCTCCCACACTCCAAAGACGTAGAGGTTTGTAGGTTAATTGGCTGGGTATAAGTGTAAATTGTCCTTAGTGTGCGTAGGATAATATTAATGGGCGGGGATCGCTGGTCAGTGCAGACTCGGTGGGCCGAAGGGCCTGGTTTCTGCTCTGCATCTCTCAACTAAACTAAATGGAAATTGCAGATGCTGGAATCTAAAATGTTGGAATTTAAATATCCTGTATAAATGCAATCTGGAATTTAAGGCTTGCTTGTTGGACATCACACGAACAAAATATTGGATGCAAAAATAACACCAGTCCACAATCTAGCACTGATCCCATTTCCAAGCTTTCTGTACAACTACCTTGTCAGTAAACCTGTTTACTTATATTTTTTTATATATATATATAAACCTGAAAGGCACACCCAAATTTCCACTGCTACAGATGTAGCCTCTCATTTAATCAGGTAATTACTTACAAGTGCCAACAGGTTGTCAGCCTGTTTACTATTGATTAAAACAAATAAGTCTTTTAAGGCATTCGAAGTGGACCTGAGTTGGGAGATAGATGTTTAAAGTTTGTAAAGAGGAGGAAGATTTTTCCTGCAGAATCACCATTTCTTTGGTGTGACTGTCTCTGGTTGTACAGGCACAGGCGCAGGTTCAGAGCTACCACAGATTTGAACTCGGGTGCATCCCGGTATGATGCAACTCTTAATGCAGATCGCAGTTTATTTGTGTTCAACATTAAACAAATTCATTCCTGCAACTGGGAGCATATGCATTTGGGACGGTTCTCAGGTCAGTAACCTGCCCATTGTGTGCACTAACATTTTAATTTATTTCTCTCTCTCTCTCTCTCTCCACAGCAGTGGCCGATGTACCTGGTAGACTACGGTGCAGTCAACATGCAGATTCAACGGCCTGTAAATTTTTAAGCAGCACTGTTCTCAAAACCAAGCATGACTTTGAAAATAAAAACATGTAATTATGTACCATAATTGTACAGTATGAACTGTAATATTTCCTTCTAGAATGCATCCTGATTTTTACACTGTCTCCATGTGATCAAGGGCTTTAAATAAATGTGTTGCCTTGCACTCAAGCAAACTGGCAATTGAGTTTGTTCACAGAGATTTGTTTAGCAGTGAAATTTGGGTCAGTTGGCTGATAAAGCTGCTGCTTCACACCCCAGCTACCGAGGTTCAATCCTAACCTCACGTGCTGCCTTTATGGAGTCTGCACACGCTCCCTGTGTCTGTGCGAGTTTCCTCCGGATGGTCCCAAACACATGCAGGTCACTTGGTTAATCGGCCACTATAAATGGTCCCTGTTGTGTAGGTGCGGGGTAGAATCTGGGGTCGTTAATGGAAATGTTGGTGGGAAGAATAGATTACTGGATAAATTAATTGGGAATTACATTTATCTGTGAGCCTGATTAACTCGGTGGATCAAATGATTTTCTATATTGTATGGAAATATGAATTGGGATTGCAGACAATTGACAAATTATTTTTGTGGTCTCCTGTCTGTTGCCAAAAGTCAGCACAAAATTTATTTTTATGCCCGAGGGGAAACATTGCAGGGTTTTTCCTGGGCCCGGCTTCATGCATTTGCAATAGAAGAAACAAACCGCCCTGTGCAAGCACAGGATCCTGGAGAGATGATAGGAATGGAGGTAGGAATATGAATTTTGTCATTATAGGCAAGGCGTATCCATGAGTGAGTTATGAACTTGAAACAGAATCAAACTCCAGCAGCAAAATGAAGATTCAGGAGACGGCAAAAGCTGGAATCTTGAGCAGAAATTTAACTGATGGAGGACCGGAAACCCGGGTTCGATCCCGACCACGGGTGCTGTCTGTACGGAGTTTGTACGTTCTCCCTGTGACCACGTGGGTTTTCTTCGAGATCTTCAGTTTCCGCCCACAGTCCAAAGACGTACAGGTTTGAAGGTTAATTAGCTTGGGTTTGTATACTTTTTTAAAGTGTAAATTGTCCCAAGTGTGCATAGGCTTGTGTTCATGTGTGGGGATTGCTGGTCGGTGTGGACTCGGTGGGCTGAAGGGCCAGTTTCCGCGCTGTATCTCTAAACTAAACTAAACTCAGTGGATTAGGCATCTGTGGAAGGAAATGAAGGAATGAATGGCCAGACAGCATTCTGGGTCTGAAGATCTACTGTATCCGGTGTTCAGGATGTGGTCTCCTGTCCATCAGCAATACCAAGCGAGTCACTTAAATTCACATCCCACTCCCACTGGCCTCTCTGTCTGCGGCCTGCTGCACTAATAGAACAAAGCCGAATGCAAGCTTTAGCAACAGCATAATTTTCCTTTAGAACTCGATGTTGAATTCTACAATCCTGGTATAACTTGCTCTTCCTTTCTGCTGATATGAGAACTGGCCATTTTGCTTGCCACTATTTAGAGTCATAGAGTCATACAACATGGACTCAGGCCCTTCTGCCCAACTCGTCCATATCGATCAAGATGCTCTATCTAACCTAGTCTATTTGGCCAATGTCCTTCTGAACCTTTTTATCCATGTACCTGTCCAAGTGTCTTTTAAATGCTCATATAGTTCCAGTCTGAACGAGCAGCTCGTTCCATACACCCATCGGCCTCCGAGTGTAAAAGTTGCCCCTTGGGCCCCATTAAAATTTGCCCCTCTCACCTTACCCTACGTCCTCTGGTTCTTGATTCCTCTATCCTAGGTAAACGTCTCTGCGTTCATCCTATCGATTATCCTTTTATACACCACTATGGGATCGCCCCTCAGCCTCCTGCACTCCAAGGAATAAAATCCAAGCCTGCCAAACCTCACGTTACAAGTCTAAGAAGCTTAATCTGACAGTCTTATTATGTCACCCTAACAAAGAAAATCAGCTTGTTCCGCCCATACGATACGATAGAACTTTATTTATCCCAGCAGGGAATTTGGTCTGTCGACAGTCATAAAACACAACAAGATACATGAAATAAAAGTGACGAGTGGAAAGTCCAGGATTGGGGATGTGCAAAGATTGGGGGGGGGAAGAGGAGTCAGTCTACCCCACGACAGGGGGGGGGGAGGGGAGTAAAGGGCCTGTCCCACATAGGCGATTTTAAGGCGACTGCCGGCGACTAGGCTGTCGCCGAATGTTCGCCAGGGTGTCGGGGGCATGATCGTGAGGAGTCTTCAATGAATCGTAGCGGATCTCGGCGTGTCGCGGAAAAAAAATCCAGATAGAAATTTCTCGGCGACAGCTGGCTTGTCACCAGGTATCGTAGCTTATTGCGGGCGCTGTCACATGCTGTCCCCAGGTTTGCTAGGTTGTCGCAGGTGCATTTAGAAGCATGTAATATTAAATTAAGGAAAGGCATTTGAAGATACCAGAAGATAGTTTTGTTTAACCAATCTATTTACCGTCAGGACATTTGACAGGTAGATTGGAGGTGACAGTTTGACGGTCAGGTAAGCGTGGGAATTTTGCGATGTTTCCGAAGACGGTCTAATCTCTTAGCCAGGTGCTAGTTTCACAAAAAAAGTAACTTGTATCGACCTGACTCGGCATTGTCGTGGTCATTGTCGTAGGGTAAAAGAAAATTTCGGTAATCTGCTACGTCTTTGACAGTTGCCGGCAGTCACCTTAAAAATCACGTAACTGGGACAGGTCCTTCAGTCTAGCCCACAACAGAGGTGGGGGGGGGAGGGGTCAGTTTACCCCACGACGGAGGAAGGGGGGAAGGGAAGTCAGTCTAGCCCACGACATAGGGAGGGGGGGAAGGGGAGTCAGTCTAGCCAACAACAGAGGTGGGAGGGGAGTCAGTCTAGCCCACGACATAGGGAGGGGGGGAAGGGGAGGAAGGGGAGTCAGTCTAGCCCACAACAGAGGTGGGAGGGGAGTCAGTCTAGCCAACAACCGAAGGGAAGGAATTGTGCAGTTTAATAGCCACGGGGAAAAAGAATCTCCTGTGGCGTTGTGTGCTGCACCTTGGTGGAGCCAGGCTCACCCTCCCCCTTCTTCTCTGCCCCCAAGATTAACATTTCTTTCTTTCTCAGTTCTGTTGAAGGGTCCCAGGCCTGAAACATTCCTCGTCTCTCTTTCCATTCGTGCACTCTGACCTTCTGAGTGTTGCCAGCATTTCCTGTCTTTCTTGACAAAAGCCTTGCTTTTAAAGTCATTCTACCACCCTCTCCAGCATTGGGTTTTGCATTAGGTATTGTCTCAGTTTAGCAGGGACTCAAAACTTTCCTCAGCAAGGCCACGGGACAAAACATAAATAGCTCTACCTATTTACTTTGACAGGAAAGATAAACATATGGATTTACCCATGAGAAAAGAGAATTTTCCAAAGCTATTTGACATGATAACAGCTCAATCTGTAATGGTTTGTTGACAGTCTGCAGATGCTGTCTGCTGGCTGGTTTTGCAGGCATTTTGATTCCAGGGTTATAGCTGCACAGCAGTTGCAGTGAAGCTGAGATAAGCGATCCTTTCACACAAAATGGATTCCTTAACTTGTTCCCAATCCTAATCTCCAACAAGGAGGGTGGGCTGCAGGAGGATATCAAGGTCAACACTATCCAGAGGCACAGAGAGAGCAGTAAGTAAGGGGAGATGAGTTGTGGCAATCCGATTCGTGCTGTGGGAAGGAGGGATTTAAGTAAGGAAGCAGACATGATAAATGGGAGCAGGAGCAGGCCATAGAACCCTCTGCCTTTTGTCAAGCTGATAATAATAATAATAATATTCATTTATTGTCATTGCAATGAGTACAACAAAATTTAAAAATAGCCAATCCTGACGGTGCGTAAAAACATATATGCAATAAATGCAAAAACAAATAAATACAATTATATTAAGTACAAAAGTTTTAACAGTGTTGCCTAGTGCAGAAGGTAGTGTTCAGTTCTCGTATGGCCCTGGGGTAAAAACTGTTCTTAAGTCTGTTTGTTCGGGATTTGATCGACCTGAAACGTCGACCAGAGGGCAGATGAACAAACAGACGGTGGCCGGGGTGGGATGGATCTTTTATTATTTTCCCTGCTCTACTGAGGCAGCGTAGGCTGAACAGGTGCTCCAGGGAGGGCAGTGAGCAGCCGATGATCTTCTGGGCTGTCGTGATGACCCTCTGAAGGGCCTTCCTGTCCTTTTCTGAGCAGCTGGCATACCATGTGGTTATACAGTATGCCAGCACACTCTCGATGGAGCAGCGATAGAAGGACATCATGAGCTTCTCCTGCAGGTTGGTCTTCCTGAGGATCCTCAGGAAGTGGAGTCTCTGCTGTGCCTTCTTCACTGTGGTGATGGTGTTGGTAGACCAGGTAAGATCCTCTGCGATGTGCGTACCCAGGAACCTGAAAGCGGGTACCCTTTCCACACAGACCCCATTGATGTAGAGTGGGTCGTATTCTGCACTGGTTTTCCTGAAGTCTATTATAAGTTCCTTTGTTTTGGAGGAGTTCAGGACAAGATTGTTCACTGAACACCATGCTGCCAGCCTTTGGATTTCATCCCTGTAGGCTGTCTCATCTCCTCCTGAGATGAGTCCAACCACCGTCGTGTCATCCGCGAACTTGATGATGGTGTTGGTGGGATGGGTGGGGGCGCAGTCGTGAGTGTAGAGGGAGTAAAGGATGGGGCTCAACACACAGCCCTGTGGTGAGCCGGTGCTCAGTGTAATGGTGGAGGAGAGGTGAGGGCCTATTTTGACGGTCTGGGGGCGGTTGGTCAGGATCTCCAGTTACCTCTCGAATGCACAGACTCTTGGATTGCAACAACCTCTTCAACTCCGCCTTGAGAAAACCTAATGACTGAACTTCACCACAGTCTGCAAGAGAGGATTCCGAAGGCTGACTGTCCTGGGAGCAAATTAATTCTTCCTGACCCCTGTTCTAAATGTGTGGCCCCTTATGAAATTGTGGGCCCTGGTTCTAAACTGTCCATTGCAAATTCTAGAAGCTTGAAACAAAAACTGAAAATGCTAGAAAAAGTCAGGCAGCAACTGTGGAAACAGAAATGGTTAATGTTTCAGGTCAGCATCCCTGGAGCAGTGAAGGGAACCGGACCTGGAACGGTGACCGATCCCCTTCTCACAGCTGCTGTCTGACCTATTGAGTTTATCCAGCATTTCCTGTTTTGAGGAAGTGTTAAACCACAGCCCAGAGCCACATTTATAAACTTAACCTTCCCCTCTTTTCCCCATCTCTGGCAGGAAACAATTTCCCATCTGGTGCTTCTAGCCAATGTCTCCCTCCTTACTAAATGTACTTTCTTGGTCTTTCTAATTCTCTATTTGGCCCATTTGGTCGCAGATTGACTTCAGAAACTAAGAGTTTAGGTTCAGATAATCTTGGTCGTCTTGTCTAAAGAGAAGGCTGCACCATCAGTCTGTTCCTCAGGACAGACTTTAAACAGGGGCACAGTCTGTCTCTGCACTGGCCATAAGAATGTTTTTAGTTTTTGGTTTTAGAGATACAGCGCGGAAACAGGCCCTTTGGACCACCGACTCCACACCGACGAGCGATCCCCGTTTACTAACACTATCTTACGCACACTAGGGACAATTTTACATTTATATTAAGCCAATTAACCTACAAACCTGTACGTCTTTGGAGTATGGGTGGAGAAAACCCACAGAGGTCAGAAACTCCGTACAGACAAGCACCCATAGTCAGGATCGAACCCAGGTCTCCGGTGCTGTCAGGCAGCAACTCTACCGCTGCGCCACCGTGCCACCCTTGAAGCAGAGCTAAGATCTGGTTAACCTTGCCGTATTCCACCAAAGGCAGATTAACTGGTCCTCTTAAGTAACTATTATTCAAAACACCATTCACTGGTTGTAATTTACTCCGACATACTCTGAAATTGTTTATCTAGGTCTCAAATTAATAGTTTTATTTAAAATTAGGTAAAAATTGGGTTTGAGTTCAAACTATTTTCAAAATGCATAAACTGAAATATTAGTAAGTACATAAACTCAAAAATATTTGATTTAATAAGGAAACAAAGGTTCCAGTGAATGTGTGATCATTATTCTGTGTTCTTCTGCCCTCTCCCACACATACTCCCACACATAGACTCCTTCCTTTTAAAAAGCACATTTATTTTTCTGTCCTTCCTGAGTAGAGCTTTTGTCAACTATCTTCTACCATTCATTAAAAAAAATCATTAACTGGACAGACATAACTTTGGGGAGTGAAGGCCAACAACTGTTCTGGGATGTAGGTTGTGGGCTCACTTGATCTGCAGTCTCTGCCTCCAGTCAACACCCAGAGCTCAGCTCAAATGCTTTAGGTTCACATTTAATAATAATAATAATAATAATAATAATGCATTACATTTATATAGCGCTTTTCAAACACTCAAAGGCGCTTTACAGGGATTACTAGAACATAGAGAAGAAAATAAATAGATAAATAAGTAAACGAACAGAAAACTTTCAAAAGAGCCCAAGGCCATCAGGTTAAAACTATTCATGAAACAACTCAGACTCAAAAGGAAACTTTACAACTAAATTTAACCACATACTCGTGAAGTACATAATTGTTATCATGTTTTAAAATTGCACAAACATTTTATTGGCAGCAGAAATTTCAAATGCCGAGACACAAAACAAAGGACAATTTTTTTTGTTGAGATCAGTTCACTGTAAATCAAGTGATACTCAGTTTGGAAGTTTTGATTTATGAATGGCTTGGGGCATGGCTGGTGAGGCCTGTATTTAATGCCAGGACTAATAGCCTTGGGGAGATAGTTGTGAACTTGAACTGCTGCCAACATGAGATATGTAGAAAGGAACTGCAGATGTTGGTTTAATCCAAAGATAGACCAAAGATTACATGCGATCATCCCCACAGGCAGGAGATAGGAAGTTCCAGGATTGTGTCCCAGCGATGAAGAAGTCAAGTCAAGTCAAGTCAATTTTATTTGTATAGCACATTTAAAAACAACCCACGTTGACCAAAGTGCTGTATATCTGATTAGGTACTAAGGAAAAAAAATGAAACATACAGTAGCACGCAAACAGTTGACAGCGCCTCCTCAATGAGCCTCAAACGCTAGGGAGTAGAAATAGGTTTTGAGCCTGGACTTAAAGGAGTCGATGGATGGGGCAGTTCTGATGGGGAGAGGGATGCTGTTCCACAGTCTAGGAGCTGCAACCGCAAAAGCGCGGTCACCCCTGAGCTTAAGCCTAGACCGCGGGATAGTGAGTAGCCCCAAGTCGGCCGACCTGAGGGACCTGGAGTTAGAGAGGGGGGTTAGAAGATTTTTGATGTAGGGGGGGGAATGTCCATTTAGGGCTTTATACGTGAATAGGAGGAGCTTGAAGTTGATTCTGTACCGTACAGGGAGCCAGTGGAGAGAGGCCAGAATCGGGGTGATGTGGTCCCTTTTACGGGTACCCGTCAGGAGTCTCGCTGCGGCGTTTTGGACCAGTTGCAGGCGGGACAGGGAAGATTGGCTGATCCCAGTGTATAGGGAGTTGCAGTAGTCTAGGCGGGAGGAAATGAAAGCGTGAATGATTATTTCTGTGTCGTCGAATTGGAGGAAAGGTTTGATTTTATCTATGGTTCGAAGTTGGAAGAAGCTGGCTTTTACCACAGCGTTGACTTGCTTATCAAATTTTAATGCAGAGTCAAATATCATGCCGAGGTTTTTGACATGCGGTTTGACTAGGCAGGATAGACTTCCAAGACTGCCTGTTATCGATTTGATGGAGTCGGGGGGGCCGAATAGGATGACCTCAGACTTGCTCTCATTTAATTGGAGGAAGTTCTGTGCCAACCAACATTTTATGTCCTCAAGGCAGTGTAAGAGGCTGTTTAAATTTGACTGGTTGTTGGGTTTCAGGGGGAGGTAAAGCTGAGTGTCATCGGCATAGCAGTGGAAAGAAATGCCGTGCCTTTGAATGATTTGGCCAAGGGGGAGCATGTATAGAGAGAAGAGAATGGGGCCTAGGATGGAGCCTTGTGGAACTCTGCAGGAGACGCTAGCTGGAGCAGAGAAAGAATGGCATTGTGTGTCCAAGTTGGTGAGTTGACCTGACCTTCGTAGTATTTTCTAAATCCTGACTAATTTCTTGATGGTAATTTAATCGTTTCATCCTTCTTGTCCTTCTTAGAAACGAGCAAGGCAAAATTCAGTGAACAGTGGTAAAAGGAGTGAAATATTTAACAAATATTGGGAGGGATATTAGACAAATGACCAAAAGACTGATTTCCAAGAACAACTTAAAGGGAGAAAATAAGCAAGAGAGGTTTAGGAGGGGAAATCTACAATTGGTAAGGCAGTCGTTATATTTGGGACCATCTGTACCATGGATACTGGGTTAAAACTGTACAATTTATTCCAGTTTATTCCTCTTGACATAAAACGATGCTATTACAGTGACTAAATTTAGTCATGCCCTGGTAGATTGAACTGACGAATTAAGATATCTCAGAGGGTGATGGTATCACAAAAAGCTGGAGTAACTCAGCGGGTCATGCAGCATCTCGGGAGAGAAGTCATGGGTGATGTTTCGGGTCAAGACCCTTCTTCAGACTGAGAGGGTGATAGAGTTGGAAAACTAGAACAGAGGTTTTCTGGCTGTTTTTTGACTGCCAGTGGTTATGGTGGTGGCATTTAAGAGGCTTTTGGTTCAGCACATGGAAATGCAGGGGACGGAGGGATATGGATCATGTGCAGGCAGAAGATGTAAGTGTGACTTGGCATCATGTTCAGTGGGCTGAAGGGCCTCTTCATGTGCTGTACTATCTTTGCCCCATTGAACATTGACAAAAGTATTAATGCTCCCATTGAAGATGAATTAAGGACAAAGGTGTTAATAATTTGATGGTAAAAGAGAAAGTATTTTTGACAGAAATCAATTAATATACTTTCTCACATATGTGTTTTTGTCAGAAATCAATTCATATATATGTGGCACAGAAGATGATAATGCAACCAATGATATAATTATTACGTGTAGCCCCCATGGTAAAGCAGTAACTTGGTACCAATTTATACCCAGCAAAGTCGCACAAAAACCAACAAATTAAATGACTACTATATCATTTTAAGGGGTAGGAATGGCCAAGAAGATGCAGAAAACTCCCGCAAAACTAACCCTATTTAATTCTGGACTTTGTCCAAAAGACATTTGTACAGCGCTCCACTTTAATAGCTTCAGCGCTCCTTTTAACTGCTCTGAGCCGGTCATGAAACAGAATTATACACTCAGTCCTTTCTGTGTTTTTATTTCATACATAACTTCTCAATTTGGATGTTAATACACTTCCTAGAGTATGAGTTGTCATCGCCCTGTCTAAAGAGAGGGACAGTTGTCAAGGATGAATGGATCTCGGTGCACCTTGTTCAAAGGATAATGGGATATACCGTAGTTGACAAAAAGGCGGTCGCATTAACATCAGTTTAAAATTAAACTGATCGACAGAAAAGGAGATTGTTTTGCGATTCGTTAAATGAAATAAAGCAGAAAGGAAAAAAAGTCTACATAAAAGTCTGGAAACTGAAACAACTGCCAAAGATTCTGGAAGGGCACATCAGGTCATTTGGGGCTAGGAATCTCTCCAGGAAATGTAGAACACATGAAGAAGCTAGAGGCAGTGCCTAGAATGAAAATCAAAACAAAGGCAGGTGCTGGGAAACAAATAAAAACAGAAAATGCTGGGAACACACAAAAGGTCAGGCAGCAACTGTGGAAAAGAAACAGAGTTAACGTTTCAGGTCAAAGGTTCACCTCTTTCCACAAGCAGAACAAGCATCTGTGAAGGCAAAATGTTTCAGGTTGAGACCCTGCACAACGATATTCCCTTCACATAGGCCGCTTCACCTGCTGAATTCTTCCAGCATTTGGTTTCTTTGTTCAAGATTCCAGCATCTGCAAGTTCTTTTGTCTTCCAGCTCCAAATGTCTGTGTCTCACAATTTGTACTGAGTAGTAACTAAGCAAGAATTCTCTGTGATATATTAATTCTGTTAGAATGGATATTCATTGGTTTAATTCCTGATGAAGGAATTCTGGGCAATGCTTCATGGCTGTGTCCAGTTTTCAAAAGGAATCACCGGTATTGAAACAGTTCCAATGGTACTAATTTGCCGACTAACACAGGCCCCTGGAAGGCACTCACTGACACAATGCTGCAGCTGTCACCATGGCAAGAGCCCACTTTGGAGAATCCACTCTCTGAGGTGAGGCCTGTTGTGAGGTCTCAGTGGGGAATAGCAGGCAAAGAGAAAGGTTACGTCTGTAATTTGTTGTTTTTTAAATTATTTCCAAGAGTTTTAATTGTTTCTGAATGTCAAACTTCATCTGCTGGGGCATTGAAGAGCTGGGTCCCTGCACAACGCTGCCTGGGGGATGGTCACTGCGGACGCCTCACCCTCCCCACTCCCCACTCCACAATGCAAAGCCCAGCGAGCTTCAGCCCATTCTGTTGTAGTATAACCTACTCTGAAAGCTTTCAGATCAGCCTTCCGTGGATGCTTGCTCCATCACTGTCCATTATTGTATGTATAGATCTCCTGCAAACAGGTGCTGAGAAATGCAAAGCAGTTCTTCCTGGCAACTAGGATCAGTGAACCAGACTAGCTGCTATTATGCAGAGGGCCTGGAGAAAGTGAATGGATCCGACAATAAAGAATGGTGAATGGGATAAGCAGTTAGAGCGTTTCCATCCAAGCAGCGCTTACTCATCAATATCCTAGTGCTCAGAATGCCATTTCTTGTTCTGCATGACAACTGTTGTGATTGAAAGCACAACGAGGCTGGTGATCGGGGTAGTGTAATTTGATTGGTACCAATGCAAATGAAACTGCAAGGAATTTCTAATGAGAATGAAAATCAAGGAACTGCAAAGGCTGGAAATCTGAATGAAAGACAGAAGATGCTGGAAACTCTCAGCGGGTCAGGTAGTGTCTGTGGAAAGAGAAACAGAGAGTTAACGTTTCAGGTCAAAGATCCTTTATCGGATTAAATGAGCCTCTGGCAGAGATTAACATACAGGGTGTTTGATGCACTTCAGACACAATGGTAATGATGGCAACTGATCAACAACCCAACGAACACAACAAGGATAGAATGGGGGCAAGTGGCCATGTGGTTGTCCAGGATGTCCCATGTAAACATTTGGGACAAAGATCCAAGAAGGACTTCCTAACCAAGGTGACTTCACTCTTTCCCAAGTTGGCCCTGATGCCTAGCCATTCACCCCTGACCACATCAATGTTGGTTCATCTTCAAAATTGCACAGATATTCACACTGTGTCCATTAATTGTTCCCTTATCAGAGTTGTTGGGTTGAAGTTTGATGGGTCTTTTCAGGAGCATTCTTGTACCCGGTCTATTTGAGTTGAATAGTTTAGTCCTGATGGATGTCCCCTGTACATTTAACCTACCGTCCCATGATGACTCATGGACACATTACCTTCACTGTTTGTCCCAAAATATTCCCCTGCTGTACTTCCACTGTGTCCATTAGGGGTCCGTGAGAGTACTGTGATTATTTTCTTGGACCAGTTATGCCAGGTAGTAGCAGTCAGTGTAAACACAGTGCAGCTGCCTTCCTAAATGATCCTGGCCTTTGTTGACACAGCGCACCTGTTGCTGGGTATTGTTTGTAACATCAATAGGTGACTGAGCACTCTGTAGTATTAATATTGGATGCAATAGAAATAAGTTGAAGGCTGGTGCTTGGTTATGAATTATTAATGGTATGGTATGTACTTTATTTGTCACATGTACCGAGGTACAGTGAAATTCATTTTTGTACACAGTTCAGTACAAGTATCACTATACATAAGCCCTGAGATACATGTTAGATAAGCATCTCAGATACAGTGCAAGTGTATTGCAGTCGTACACTGAGTCAGTGTACAGAGTCGCCAGTTTGGCACCATTTTCAAGTCCGAGTTGTTGTAAGTGCAGGGACCTTGACCTGACCAGGAAGGTCCATTGTCCTTGTGGCGTTGCAGGGTCGGCCTGGCCAAGCGTAGCTGTGATGTCCCCCGCCGCTACTCCACCGCTGTAGGCCGCGTGCGGTCCACGTGCTTGGCCTTTTGGAGCGACGCCCGGACCAGCCAAGCCTCAGGCTGCTGCAGGGCCTCCAGCGGCCCACTCCACTGTGGAGGCACTGCTCTCCCTCCCGCAGCCACTCTGATCACCGGTCCTCCACTGTCATTTTTGCTGACCCTAAAATACCTCTGTTGTCCCCTACACAGGAATGTGCTGTTATATCTTTTACATTTTATGCATTAAATACTCATCATTCATGTGAAAGAAAATCATGTCATGTTGATAATGTAAATCCTGCAACCAAATGGGACAATAGGCAGCACGAGTGGAGAGATAGTGCATGATGTATTTGCATATTTCACCTTGCTGGAAGTCTCTCACTTCCTGACACCACAAAGCCTTGTTACCATATCCAAGGCGTAAGTCGGGAGTGTGAGGGAACACTCTCCAGCTACCTGGAAGCGTGCAGGTCCAACAACACTCAAGAGCTCAAGGACATGTTGGCCAGTGTGGTCAGGCTGGGCCGATGGGCCTGTTTCCATGCTGTGTGACTCTATGACCCTATGACTCTACAGCATCCAGGGCAAAGCAGAGCAATGGATTGTACTCCATCGACTACCCAAAACATTCATTCGCTCCACAGCTGGGGGAAAGCGACTCGTGTTTGTACAGTCAGCAAAATGTACAGCAGTAACCTGGCCCCCTGCAATAGTACCTCCCAAAGCTTGTCCTCTGCCACAAGAGGACAGGAGCAGCAGGCACATGGGCACTGCACCACCTCCAAGCTCCCCGCCAAGTTGCCCACAATCCTGACGTTGACGTATATCAATGTCTTTATTCTGGAGCAAAAGAATACCTTGTATTTATGTTGCACCATTCCCATCCTGTTTGATAAATCTCCAAGCTGTGTCCGGTCGGTAAAATGTTATCACTGTTGTCATATATGAAAACCTGAAACCCAGTAAATCCTGCAGCGAGAATGGCATATTGATTGGATGGTTCTTTTTTTATGTGCTTGAAGGTTAAATAATTCTCAGGCTCTCTTACTTGACATTGGATCATTTGAGTTTGATATCCGCCCACTGGTTGGCACCTCCAGTTGTGCTGCACCCTCTCATTACTCCTCAGAAGTGCCAGTGGAGATCATTGTTCTCAGTTCTCTGGAATGCAGCTTGAAGCTTCGAGCTGAAAGAGAAGAGAGCTGCCCATTGAGCCATGTTGGAAGGGTTGAAATATCTGACAACAAAGAGATTTTTAATAAGGTTATTTATTTGATTTAACTACACAAATGAAAAATATAGATGAGTTTCTGATCACTTATTTCACCAAGGTCACCTATTTCTGTAGCGTGGCTTCACTCTGGATCAATTCATCCACCACTGAAGTGTTGAATTACCTTCAGACGTGATAGTTCCAACATTCTCCTCTCCACCCTCTCATTTTCCACCCTGCGTAAACATAAACTCACCCAAAACTATTTTTCAACTAGCACCACATCCCCTTCGCCCATCACCCTTCTGCTCCTGGTTCAGCAATGCCTCACTGTTAAAATCTCACCTTACTTTCAAATTCATGAATATACTCCTCCCCATCACTCAGCCACCTTCAGTCCAACAGCCCTTAGTATCTTAGTATCCAACAGCCCTAAGTATCTTAGTATCCAGCAGCCCTAAGTATCTTAGTATCCAACAGCCCGAAGTATCTTAGTATCCAACAGCCCTAGGTATCTTAGTATCCAACAGCCCTAAGTATCTTTTCCTTCTCTCCCTCTCTTTCCCCTTTGAAGTAAATCGTTAAAATGCATCCTTTTGGACAAAGTGAGATCATTGATAGAAAAACATCCTTATATGACACCATGTCAGGGCTTTTTTGAGAACAGTCCTGGTACTTCACCATGTTAAGGCACAACATTGATGGAATGCGATGCGGTAGTGCTGATAATATTTTCTATTTATTGCCTCTTTGAGGTTGTATCTGAATATGGCAAAGTTTGAGCATCTGTGTAGAAAATTACGTCTTAAAACTAAAATGCTAAGGGTGTCCACACATGGCATCCGATTGGGTAAATGTAGTTTGACCAAATGGCCCAGGTTTCACTGCTAGTAGATCTAGATGGCTGGGCCATTAGACAGCCACAGCGGCACAGCCAGGGGTTAGAAATCAATAAACAGGCTCACTTCTGAGTGTTAACCTGTGCTTCCTGTAGGATGTGTATGGGTGGTCTACTGGGCAAAGCTCATTCATGATGCCCACAAAAAAGAGAGAGAGAGAGAGAGAGAGAGAGAGAGAGAGAGAGAGAGAGAGAGAGAGAGTATGTATGTATATATATATATATATATGAAGGAGTTAAAGTGTAAACCAGAGATGGCGCAGCCTCCAGTGACAGAGCGATGAAAATTAGGAGATGTGCAATAGCCTCCTAATAATCTGTGGAGAAATGGATTAGGGCAGCTGCTCTTAGAACTGTACCTCAGTTCATTTCAGTGACTCGTAAAAAGATGCCTTTGCTAAAAAGCTGCAAGATCCAATTCTGTTTTGTGCTCGGAACCATGAGCTGGTGTCTTTGGGGGTGTATTACTGTCCTGGCTCCTGCAGTATGCAGCAATGCCAGCAAAGCAAAATTACAAACAACCCCATTGTTTTAAACAAGGCTTTCACTCAGCACACTAGTGAAACACTACCTGTGCAAGGCAGGGACAGTCTTTCTGCACACCCTTGCGAGTAAACCCTCCAGGTTCACTGAGGTCTGTAAGAAGAACATTTGCACAGCCTCAAAACCAATTAAATATTTTTTGGGTGAAACATAGAAAATAGGAGTAGGCCATTCAACCCTTTAATTGTTCATCTCAATATATATTCCCGCTCTCTCCCCACACCCCTTAATGCCTTTGGAGTCTAAAAGTCTAACTTCTTCTTGGTCACCACTACCTATTGTGATGGAGAATTGTATCAGTTCATCATGCTCTGAAAGAACAATCTCTTTATCTCAGTCCGAAGTGTCCTACCATGTATCCTGAGATTGTGAACCCCCTACGCTAGATCTCCCAGCCAGGGAAAACATCCATTCCACTTGCAGTCTGTCTACTTTTCTATCAGGATTTTGCATGTTACAATGAGATCCCCACTCATTCTTGTAAGCAGTCCAGTAGAGTATTGCCACACCTAAGCACATCCCCGATTAGCAAATTGTACAGATATAATCTGCTGATCCCACACGCAACAGGTTGTTGTGGCATATAGTTTGGAATTTGAAGGGAGGGAATGTGGACTGACATTGGAAAATCGATTCAAACAGGTTGCATGTGGGGTTCCAAAGGGGTTCCAAACTTAGGTAAATGTTAGTTTGACATAACGTGGGTGGCCTATAACAAGAATGTCAAACTTATACCTCTGGTGTTGTATCAAAGTTGCATTTTATATATGCCTTGCATGGTATGGAGACTTATCTTCTAATGAACTGGTCACAATAATCACCTCCAACCCCAATGCATGCATTGCTTCAGGTGTAGTCCCGCTAAGGCCTTAAATAAGTGTTGCAAGATTAGAGTCACTATTGTAATGATGGAAACGTAGCAGACACTATGAACACTATGACACTATGAACTCAGCAAATGCCCATAAAGCAATCTGTTTTTTGTTATGTTGCTAAAGAGACCAAAATCGGTTAAGATGCCAGGGATAACTCCCCTGCTCTTGTTTAAACTAGTGCCATGGACTCCTTGCGAGAACTGACAGGGCTTCATTTTAACATCTCATGGAAAGACAACACCACCAGCAGTGCAACATTCCCTGAACACTGCACTCAACTTGGCATTTTTGTCATACAAGAACCCACAGCCTTCTCTCCCTGAGGCAACAGAGCCACAGCTGGCACACAGCATTCTGCAGGTGACATCACTGGGAGTAATGATCCTTCTGAGAGCAACTACAAAAGCAGAAGGAGTTGCTGTAGTCAGTTGAAGAGAGTGAGCAGCCTGTGCTAACTTGATAAGAGAGCCAGCGCTAACTAGAATGAGGAGATTGTACTAGTTAAGTGGAGGAACGAGCAATAAATGGTCTGGCAAACCAGTGCTGGTTGGTTGGGGTTCCAACAGCAAACTTGTCAGAGGGTCCAGCATTAACCAGGTGAAGTCATCAACATGAGGAGGGAGCACTATGAGGAACCAGAATCATTTAGAATGAGAAGCTAATACTAAGCAGAGACGGCAACATTAATTGGATTAAGATAAGGTGGAGGAGCCAGCACATATTAAATTAAGCCATTTTTCTACCTACAATGAATTCTGCACCATCCACTCTCCCTCTGAACTGTCCACAGAAATCACCTACCATTCCACTGCTTCAAGTAGCTTTGAGACTCCCTTGCAGCTTCCAGACTCGTCTCTGTAGTTAATCAGCACAACAATGCCTCAAGCTGATTCCACTCTAAGCACATTAACATTATCCCACTCCACGATTGCTGGCTTTCACTGCATTTCCTCCCTTTGTCTCTTCACGGCACTCTATTCAGAGTGTCCGTTGTCAGCACTGCATCAGCCAGTGAGGTGGAGACAGGACAGGGTTCATCTGGGCTCACAGCATTCAGTGGCCACTGCAACAAACAAGGTCAGTCTACGTAGAAGCCTGAAGAAAGGTCTCAACCTGAAACGCCACCCATTCCATCTCTCCAGAGATGCTGCCTGAGTTATTCCAGCTTTTTGTGTCTATCTTCAGTTTAAACCAGCATCTGCAGTTCCTTCCTACACATAGAATCCAATCTGCAAAGCAATTTGTTTGGAGAAGACTGCACAGCATGGTGATGTAGCTGGTAGAGCTGCTGTCTCACAGCCCCTGTGACCCAGGTTCAATCCTGACCTTGACTGCTGTCTGTGTAGTTTGCATATTCTCCCTGTGACCATGTGGGTTTCCCCGCATCCTCCGGTTTCCTCAAAGATCTCAAAGATGAGGGGGTTGGTAGGTTTACTGACCACAATGAAACCCCATCTAGTGCAGAGATGAATGGTAAATCAAGGGAAAGTCACATCAATACATAGATGCAAACAAAAACAGCACGGGAACAGGCTCTTCACAATGTCTGCACTGAACATGATATCAAGCTAAACTGCCAACACATGATTCATATCCTTCCATTTCCCGCATACCCACATGTGTACCTAAAAGCCTCTTAAATACCACTGCTGTATCTGCCTCCACCACTAACCCTGGCAAAGCATTCTAGGCACCCAGTTGATGAGAACATGGGGAGAATAAAATAGGTTCGGATAGGATTGGTGAAAAAATGCCTGCTTAATGTGCAATGTGGACTCGATGGGCTGAAGAGCCTGTCTCCCTGTTGTATCTCTACGACCAAGGGCAGATAAATGTCAGATGTTTTAAGGTTGGTCGGTTGCTCGATCTGCATCCAGGACAGAAAGTCCATAACTAAATGTACATAATTTGTATGTAGCTGTACTCCACACTGGATTCTGGTTCAGTATTCTGGTTAGGTTACTCTGTTTTCTGAGTATTTCTTTACTTTCTCATCAACTTTCAGCTCAGCCTCCTTGGCTGGGTAACTTTCCACAGGGTTGATTCAATTCTAATGCACTGCATGTTCTCTGACAGTAAGGGTCAGTGAGCTAGTCATTGGTGAGATCTTTACCTTCTGAATATAATATTGAGGTCACCTGGTCTCTCGAGTATGCTGAGACACATCTGCCAGCCACTCATTCATGCACAGTCACATACCTTGCATTCACATGCAAAACTGTACAGAGCAAGTTTCCACAACCTGCTCAATTATCTCCTCCTTAACCAAAGAACACAAACCATGAAACCTGGCTGGAGTGACTTAAGATAGGTACAAAGTGCTGGCGTAACTCAGCATGTCAGGCAGCATCTCTGGAGAAAAAGGATGGTTGACGTTTCAGGTTGGGACCCTTCTTCAGACTTCTGAAGAAGAGTCCCAACCCAAAACATCATTCATCCCTTTTCTCCAGAGATGCTGCCTGACCCGCTGAGTTAAGCCAGCACTTTGGGTCAACAGTCAACAGTCAACAGAGCTTTATTTGTCATTCGGTACCAAGGTACCGAACGAAACTACATAGCAGTCGCACAAAAAAGAAAAAGAACACAAGACACATGACCCCAACACAAACGTCCATCACAGTGACTCCAAACACCCCCTCACTGTGATGAAGGCAACAAAACTTCCACTCTCTTCCCCACGCCCACGGACAGACAGCTCGTCCCCGACTGACCCGCACAGTCCCCGCAAGGGGATGGCCCGCGGCCGAGCCGCACCGGGCGCTGAAACGTCTCGCGGCCGTTAGCACTGCAAAATTTGGAGATTAGAGACCATACTTACAAAATCATACTGAGAAGATAGAAAGTGAAGTCAATGCCTGAAACATCTTATGTTCAAAATGGAGAATTCATCCACCCACAATCAATCCTCGACACTCACTGGTGTAACCCCAGTACTGTGTGCACTTGCCCAGTGTGGGCACACTGTGCCCATGCAAAACAAAAATCAATTGAGTGCACAGAAGCAACACAGACTGCCTCCACCAATGAACAGCATCACGTTGTACATGCTCACTGGAATAGCATCAACAAATACGTGGAGAGCTGCAGCCATTCAAAGAGAAATGAAACAGCAAAGAGAGGTAGGTACTCACACCACTGCACAAAACAGCTTCCCGCTGTGGCGTTCAGTGAGGGGTTGTGGTGGGTGCAACTTGTAGTCCTTGTTTGTGGAGTCAGCATGGAAATTGGGGTGACTGGAGGGCTTCCCACGGGAGCAGATAAGACATGGAGTTGGATGGCCCTACTCAACTCTGCATTTGTGATGTGAATGAATTAAGCTTCAATATCAGTGACTGTGGCGAGAGGCAGACTGTGCAACACTGTACAGTCTGCTGGTAGTTTGAGGACATCCCATGTACAGTTCAGGACCTCAGTGAGGCCGGCTCATAATCTCTGCATTTGACCCATCACTGGTGGATGGACATGAGAGGAGGATTTATTTTTGATTTTAGAAGATCTTTTCATTAGCATTTGATGACCTCTGGACGAATAATCTCTCAATAAATATAATTGACTTGGAACATTGACTCTCTTTCTCTCCCCACAGACGCCGCCTGACCTGCTGAGCATTTCCAACATTTTATGTGTCCTCCAGACACATCTTTTATTTCACTATTTATCCCAAGCCCAACCTTTTTGCCTCAGGATATGCTCCTATTCATAAGGAGTACAATGTTAGCCGTGGGAGTGGCCAGAGTCACTGAATTCGAAATGTTCACGAACAGATGCAGGAAGTTGGAAGATGGCGAAGCATTGCCCTGAGGTCCACCACAAGACCACCCAGCTTGGCAATCAAGGAATTTCTTTAGATTTAATTAATTTCATGATGTTTTTGAGGAATTTTCTTTGGTTTGTAATGAGTTAACTCTTTGGTTTGCATTATCCCAGGATGGGGATTAGAAACAATAGCAGAGACACCCAGGTAACATGCTAGAGGGAGTTAGAACAGAATGTAGCGGAATAGTCTTTGGTTTGTAGGGAATATATTTTTTTTAAAAAGGACTTCCAAAGTAATAATCTCAGGCTTACTGCCTGTGCCACACGATAGTGAGAATAGGAATGGAGTGAGGTGGAGGATAAATACGTGGCTGAGGAACTGGTGCAGGGAGCAGGGTTTCAAGTTTCTGGATCATTGGGACCTCTTCTGGGGGAAGTATGACCTGTACAAAAAGGACGGGTTGCATCTGAACCCGAGGGGAACCAATATCCTGGCGGGGAGATTTGCTAAAATAACTGCGGAGACTTTAAACTAGTACGGTTGGGGGGAGGGACTCAAACTCAGATAGCTAATAGGCAGTGTGTGAGGCAGGAGGCAGAAAAGGGAAACACTCAGACCCAATATGTAGGAGAGAAAGAAGGGAAAAGAAATAAACTGAGAATAAGAAATGATGGGTCCCTTAAATGTGTATATTTTAATGCTAGGAGCATTGTAAGAAAGGTGGATGAGCTTAGAGCCTGGATTGACATCTGGAAGTATGATGTTGTGGCGATTAGTGAAACATGGTTGCAGGAGGGTTGCGATTGGCAATTAAATATTCCAGGATTTCATTGTTTCAGATGTGATAGAATCGGAGGGGCAAGAGGTGGGGGTGTTGCATTGCTTGTCAGGGAGGATATCACAGCAGTGCTTTGGCAGGACAGACTAGAAGGCTCGATTAAGGAGGCTGTTTGGGTGGAACTCAGAAATGAGAAAGGTTTAGCAACACTTATAGGGGTGTATTATAGACCGCCAAATAGGGAACGAGAATTGGAAGAGCAAATATGTAAGGAGATAGCAGATATTAGTAGTAAGCACAGAGTGGTGATTGTGGGTGATTTCAATTTTCCGTATATAGACTGGGAATCACATTCTGTTAAAGGGCTGGATGGTTTGGAGTTTGTAAAATGTGTGCAGGATAGTTTTTTGCAGCAATACGTAGAGGTGCCTACCAGAGAAGGGGCAGTGTTGGACCTCCTGTTAGGAAATGAGATGGGTCAGGTGACGGAGGTATGTGTTGAGGAGCACTTTGGGTCTAGTGATCATAATGCCATTAGTTTCAATATCATTATGGAGAAGGTCAAATCTGGACCAAGGGTTGAGATTTTGGATTGGAGAAAGGCTAATTTTGAGGAGATGAGAAAGGATTTAAAAGGAGTGAAATGGAAATTGTTGTTTTATGAAAAGGATATAATAGAGAAATGGAGGATATTTAAAGGTGAAATTTTGAGAGTACAGAGTCTTTATGTCCCTGTTCGGTGGAAAGGAAAGAATAATAATTTGAAAGAGCCGTGGTTTTCCAGGGAAATTGGACACTTGGTTCGGAAAAAGAGGGAGATATACAATAAATATAAGCGGCAGGGAGTAAATGAGGTTCTTGAGGAATATAAAGAATGTAAAAGGAATCTTAAAAAGGAAATTAGAAAAGCGAAAAAAAGATATGAGGCTGCTTTGGCAAGTAATGTAAAAGTAAACCCCAAGGGGTTCTACAGATATGTCAATAGCAAAAGGATAGTGAGGGATAAAATTGGTCCATTAGAGAGTCAGAGTGGACAGCTATGTGCTGAGCCGGAAGAAATGGGGGAGATATTAAACAATTTATTTTCTTCGGTATTTACCGAGGAGAAGGATATTGAATTATGTGAGGTAAGCGAAACAAGTAGAGTAGTGATGGAAATTAGGAGGATTAAAGAAGAGGAGGTACGGACACTTTTGAAGAATATAAAAGTGGATAAGTCTCCAGGTCCTGATAGGATATTCCCTAGGACATTGAGGGAAGTTAGTGCAGAAATAGCAGGGGCTATGACGGAAATATTTCAAACGTCATTAGAAACAGGGATGGTGCCGGAAGATTGGCGCATTGCGCATGTTGTGCCTTTGTTTAAAAAAGGTTCTAAAAGTAAACCTAGCAATTATAGACCTATTAGTTTGACATCTGTGGTGGGAAAATTAATGGAAAAGATACTTAGGGACAATATATATAATTATTTGGATAATCAAGGCCTGATTAGAAACAGTCAACATGGATTTGTGCCTGGAAGGTCATGTTTGACTAATCTTCTTGAATTTTTTGAAGAGGTTACCAGGGAAATTGATAAGGGCAAGGCTGTGGATGTTGTCTATATGGACTTCAGTAAGGCATTTGACAAGGTTCCACATGGAAGGTTGATTAAGAAGGTTAAATCGTTGGGTATTAATAGTGAGGTTGCAAGATGGATTCAACAATGGCTGAATGGGAGATACCAGAGGGTAACGGTTGACAATTGTATGTCAGGTTGGAGGCCAGTGTCTAGTGGAGTGCCCCAAGGATCTGTGTTGGGTCCACTGTTGTTTGTCATTTACATTAATGATCTGGATGATGGTGTGGCAAATTGGATTAGTAAATATGCAGATGATACTAAGATAGGTGGAGTAGTTGATAGTGAGGTAGATTTTCAAAGTCTACAGAGAGACTTGGGTCTTTTGGAAGGGTGGGCTGAAAGATGGCAGATGGAGTTTAATGCTGATAAGTGTGAGGTGCTGCATTTTGGTAGGACAAATCAAAATAGGACGTACAGGGTAAATGGTAGGGAATTGAGGAATGCAGTGGAACAGAGGGATCTGGGAATAACTGTGCATTGTTCCCTGAAGGTGGAATCTCATGTGGATAGGGTGGTGAAGAAGGCGTTTGGTATGCTTGCCTTTATAAATCAGAGCATCGAGTATAGAAGTTGGGATGTAATGTTGAAGTTGTACAGGGCGTTGGTGAGGCCGAGTCTGGAGTATGGTGTGCAGTTCTGGTCGCCAAATTATAGGAAGGATGTCGACAAAATGGAGAGGGTACAGAGGAGATTTACTAGAATGTTGCCTGGGTTTCAGCACTTAGGCTACAGAGAGAGGTTGAACAGGTTGGGTCTTTATTCTTTGGAGCGTAGAAGGTTGAGGGGGGACTTGATAGAGGTTTTTAAAATTTTGAGAGGGACGGACAGAGTTGACGTGGGTAGGCTTTTCCCTTTGAGAGTGGGGAAGATTCCAACAAGGGGACATAGCTTCAGAATTGAGGGACAAAGGTTTAGGGGTAACATGAGGGGGAACTTCTTTACTCAGAGGGTTGTGGCTGTATGGAATGGGCTTCCGGTGGAAGTGGTGGAGGCTGGCTCGATTTTATTATTTAAGAGTAAATTGGATAGGTATATGGATAGGAGGGGATTGGAGGGTTATGGTCTGAGTGCAGGTAGATGAGACTAGGTCAGGGAGAATGGTCGGCGTGGACTGGTAGGGCCGGACAGGCCTGTTTCCATGCTGTAGTTGTTATATGTTATATGTTATATGTTATATAATCTGGGACCCGAGGCTCCAATACCACCTCAATTACACTCCATCTCCACTTTCAACAGTCAAGGGCTAGGGATTTCCATGAGTCGGTGGGAATTTTGAACTTTTACAAGGAGGCTTTGAGCACATCTTTGAACCTTTTCTGAAGCCCAGCTCGTTATCTCTTCCCGTGATAGAGCGTGTCTGGTTCATGTCTCTGGTGTTGAGCATGTGACTGACAAGGCCTGACCGATGGAGCCAAATGAGTGTAATTAGGGGCACTGATTCACTAATCCTGAAAGTGGATTTAGGGTGTGTTTGAAAGAAGGAGGTGGTGAGGAGGACCCTGGCAATAATTAGAAGGAAGACTCCACTGTAGTCTAGTTGCAATCAGAACAGTCTCCTTTCTTGAAGATCGTCATAACCATAGCATCTGTGATCTCTCTGAGGCGTGGGGTCATAGAGATATGCAACATGGAAATAGGCCCTTTGGCTCAACTCATTCATGCCGAATAATATGTTTATCTGAGCTAATCCATTTTGCCAGCTTTTGGCCCATATTCCTCTAAACCTTTCCAACCCAAGAACGGGTTCAAATGTATTTTATGATATAAGCAATGAAATATTGGTCCATTCTATTGTTAAAGAGATAATTTTATTCATTTAGAGTCATAGTCATAGAGTGATGCAGAGTGGAAACAGGCCCTTGGGCCCAACTTGCCCACACCAGCCAATATGTCCTAGCTACACTAGGCCCGGCTTTGGTCCATAACCCTCCAAACCTGTCCTATCCACGTACGTCTGACTGTTTCTTAAATGTTGGGATAGTCCCTGCCTCAACTACCTCCTCTGGCAGCTTGTTCCATACACCCAACACCCTTTGTGTGAAAAAGTTACCCCTCAGATTCCTATTAAATCTTTTCCCCTTCATCTTAAACCTATGTCTTCTGGTCTTCGATTCACCTAATCTGAACAAAAGACTCTGTGCATCATTTAATTATGATATGTAGTGTTTTTTTGCTTCTAGCCATTGTCTTATTAAAATTCAGTTTTCAGTGTACCTTCTATAAACTCAGAGCAAGCAGTGCATGTAGTGATAAGTGCCAGTTCACAGAAACCAGATGCACAGTGAAACATTTATTTCCAATGCTTTATTATTGGCTATTAGAGAGTATTCCTAATCATACGGAGTAAAATGTTGACTCCCAAAGGGGCCACGGACGCTGAAACTGAACAATATCTGCAGCAGATCTGGAAAGTTGAAATATTGCAGAAATCTTAATAAAATAGCAATGTGCCTCAAACTATTGTCTGGACTTCATCTTCACTATTTATCAATCAGCAGCTGCCCTGGCCCCAGGCAGAATCATTGTCAAACGGCCTCTCCTGTTATTAAGTTTAAAAGTTATAAAACATACAGCGTTGAAACAGGCCCTTCTTCCCACTGTTGTCAACCCTAAAGCTCCCATTTATACCAATCTGTCACTCATCCCGTATTCATTCTCCCCACATTCTCATCAACTCTTTCCAGATTCCACCACGCACTTACACACGAGAGACAATTTACAGTAGCCAATTAACCTACCAACCTGCATATCTATGGGAAACCTGAATACTGGAGAGAAAGGCATGCAGTCACAGGGAGAGCATGCCTACTCAACACAGATAGATAGCGCCAGAGGTCAGGATTGAATCCAGGTGCTGCAGCTCTATCTACTGTGCCACGCCTTATTATATCAAGCCACTAAGATAATATTCAGTACGCACAAGATACTGGTTTCAAACTAATCCTGAATCAATATTGACCCTTTGATTTCATCTTCAATAACGTTTCACAGATGGGAAGCCATAGATATCAATTACGATCTCCCTTCTGTCACTTATTAATCGTTTCGCAATGTCATATTGTTGCCTTCCCACACTCTCCTCAGGTAAGTTACTTTACTTCTATTCAAGGACATTCAGCCCAGTGACTAGTAAATGGTTTCAACTGGTGATTGCTGAGGGCTTTCACTCCACAGTGTGGTTCAAGCACATATTGTTCTTGTGAACGCACTGTCTTCAGAATGTGGACTTGGTTGAATAAGGGGGTGGGTTTACTTTATATTTCCTTACAACATAGAAGGGCCATTCAGCTCTTCAAGTCTATGCTGGCCCTCAGAGTAATCCCATCAATTTAATTCACACTCTTGCAGTATTTCCCTGTAGCCTGTTCTCTCAGGTGCCGATCAACGCCCCTGATTTTCCAGCCACGCACTCACACGAGCGGCAAACCCGGAGTACCCAGGAGAAACCAACGTAGTCTCAGGGCGAACCAGCAAACTCCACACAGGCAGCACCCGAGGTAAGGATTGTACTCGGCGTCACTAACCACTTGCCACTTCTGCTGTGTCTTTGTGTCGCTTTATTTGTTTTAAACTTAATACTTTGGTTTTAAAGCTGACTTTCTCTCAGCTACGTGACTTTCAGTTGAAGTGGAGAGGGAATCCAGTGAGAGGTGTCGGACAGGAGAGTTAAATAGGAAGCCAGTGCTTATTCATTACCAGCAATTAAGGTTAGCTGACTCAGCTAGTTGTAGAGGAAAACTTTTTTTTCTAAAATTTCAAAATATACTTTATTCGAGAAATAAATATATACAAAAGATGTTCCTTCCAAAACCCCATCTGACATTCTTGGAGGCTATACATACATTCAATACATACATTCAATACACCAATTACACAAAATTACCCCCCACCCTTGCCACTCATGTGGCCCACTGGAGAGGAATCCCTTCCCTTATTAGGAGGGGTGCCTCCACCACACCCTGCCCCCATGTCCAGCAGCGGAAGGACCCTAGACTGTGGCCCTCCCCCACAGAGTCTTGGTGTTGGCTGCACCAAGCTTCAGTGTGTCCCTCAGCACGGACTCCTGCAGTCTGCAGCGGGCCAGTCGGCAACATTCCCCGAAGTAAATCTCGCTCCGCTGGGAGGTCAACAAAGCTCGGGCAGACCAAAGAGTGTTTTTCACCGAGTTGATGACCTTCCAGCAGCACTCAATGTCAGTCTCTGAATGCGTCCCTGGGAAAAGTCCGTAAATCACAGTGTCCTCTGTGATGGAGCTGTTCGGAATAAATCGTGACAGGGACCCTTGCAAACCTCTCCAGACTCTCTTTGCAAATCCACACTCTGCGAAGAGGTGGGCAACCGTCTCCTCTCCATAGCAGCCGTCCCGAGGGCAGCGTGTACAGGTAGTGAGGTTCCGACGGTGCAGAAAGGATCTGACTGGGAGGGCTCCCCTCACTGCCAGCCAAGCCAGGTCTTGGTGCTTGTTGGTGAGTTCTGGCGATCAGGCATTTCGCCAGACAACCTGGGCAGTCTGCTCTGGGAACCACGCCATAGGATCCATGGAGTCATTTCCCTGCAGTGCCTGCAGGACATTCCGTGCTGACCATTTCCTGGTGGACTTGTGGTCAAAGGTGTTGGTTCGGAAGAACCTTTCCACGACAGATGGGTTTTTTTGGGGGGGTTTTAAATCAAAAAATACTTTATTCAAATAATAAATATCATTTACAAAACATATTTTTAAACAAGCCCATCCGACATTTCCGGAGGTTACATTCGATACAGGCATTCATTTAGACATTTACATACAGTTTGGAGGGGCGTCTCTCTCCACCACACCCTGCCCCCCATGTCCAGCAGCGGAAGGACCTTAGACTGTGCTCCTCCCCCACAGGGCCTTAGCGTTGGCTGCACCAAGCTTCAGTGCGTCCCTCAGCACGTACTCCTGCAGTCTGCAGTGGGCCAGTCGGCAACATTCCTTGACGGACAGCTCGCTCCGCTGGGAGGCCAACAAAGCTCGGGCAGACCAAAGAGCGTCTTTCACCGAGTTGATGACCTTCCAGCAGCACTCGATGTCAGTCTCGGAATGCGTCCCTGGGAACAGTCCGTGGATCACAGAGTCCTCTGTGACGGAGCTGCTCGGAATGAATCGTGACAGGGACCCCTGCAGACCTCTCCAGACTCTCTTGGCAAATCCACACTCTGTGAAGAGGTGGGCCACCGTCTCCTCTCCGTAGCAGCCGTCCCGGAGGCAGCGTGCGCTGGTAGTGAGGTTCCGGCGGTGCAGGAAGGATCTGACTGAGAGGGCTCCCCTCACCGCCAGCCAAGCCAGGTCTTGGTGCTTGTTGGTTAGTTCTGGCGGTGAGGCATTTTGCCAGACAAGCTGGGCAGTCTGCTCTGGGAACCACGCCACAGGATCCATGGAGTCATTCCCCTGCAGTGCCTGCAGGACGTTCCGTGCTGACCACTGCCCGATGGACTTGTGGTCAAAGGTGTTGGTCCGGAAAAACCTTTCCACAAACGACAGATGGTTCGGCAATGTCCAGCTGACTGGCACATTGCGTGGCATCTGCGCCAGGCCCATCCTTCGCAACACCGGGGACAGGTAGAACCTCAGCAGGTAGTGGCATTTGGTGCCCCCGTGCCTTGGCTCTATGCTCCGCCTGATGCAGCCACACACGAAGGTGGCCATCAGAATGAGGGCGACGTTGGGCACGTCTTTACCCCCGTTGTCTGCCGACTTGTGCATTGTGGCTCGTCGCACCCGGTCCATCGCCGACCCCCAGATGAAGCGGAAGATGGCCCGGGTGATCCCCTTGGCGTAGGAGGGAGGGACGGGCCACACTTGCGCCAAGTACAGCAGCCCCGAGAGCACCTCACACCTGATGACCAGGTTTTTCCCCGTGATGGAGAGGGAGCGCTGCTTCCACAGCTCCAGCTTCTTCCCCACCTTGGCTATCCGCTCCAGCCAATTTTTGTTACATGCCTCAGCCTTCCCAAACCAGATCCCCAGCACCTTCCGGAAGTCAGGCTTGATGGTGAAAGGGATGGAAGATCGGTCGGGCCAGTTGCCAAAGAGCATGGCCTCGCTCTTCCTGCGGTTTACCCTGGCCCCCGTGGCCAACTCAAACTGGTCGCAGACGCTGATTAGTCTGCGGACCGACCCTGGATCCGAGCAGAAGACGGCGACATCGTCCATGTACAGGGAGGCCTTGACCTGAGTGCCCCCACTGCCTGGCAATGTCACTCCTCTTATGCTCGCATCCTTCCTGATGGATTCGGCAAAGGGTTCAATGCAACAGACGAACAAGACAGGGGAGAGAGGGCAACCCTGCCTGACTCCAGACCTGACAGGGAAGCTGTCTGATTCCCACCCATTAATTTGGACTGCACTACAGATATCGGTGTAGAGCAGTTGTATCCACTTCCTGATTCCCTCCCCAAAGCCCATTTTGGAGAGCACGTCCCTCATGTACGTGTGCGATATCCTGTCGAAGGCCTTCTCCTGGTCCAAGCTGACGAGGCAGGCATCCACCCGTCTGTCCTGCACGTAGGCAATGGTATCTCTCAGCAGCACCAGGCTGTCTGAGATTTTCCTGCCAGGTACAGCACAGGTTTGGTCCGGGTGGATCACCTGTCCCAGAGCAGACTTGACCCGGTTGGCGATGGCCTTAGACAGGATCTTGTAGTCTACATTTAACAATGTGATGGGTCTCCAATTCCTTATGTCATTCATCTCCCCCTTCTGCTTGTAGATCAGGGTGATGCTGCCCTTCCTCATAGAGTCTGACATGCTGCCGGCTAGAAGTATGTCGTTGTACACTTCCAGCAGGTCCGGGCCCACCCAGTCCCACAGAGCCAAGTACAACTCTGCCGGTAAGCCATCGCCTCCGGGAGTTTTACTCGAGTCAAAGGAACGGATGGAGCCAGTCAGCTCCTCCAGGGCCATGACAGATGGTGCATTCTTTTTTTTTTTAATCAAAAAATACTTTATTCAAGTAATAAATATCATTTACAAAACATCTTTTTTAAACAAACCCATCCGACATTTCCGGAGGTTACATATTCAATACAGGCATTTACTTAGACATCTACATACATTTACATACATATCCCTTATTTGGAGGGGCGTCTCTCTCCACCACACCCTGCCCCCCATGTCCAGCAGCGGAAGGACCCTAGACTGTGGTCCTCCCCCACAGGGCCTTGGCGTTGGCTGCACCGAGCTTCAGAGCGTCCCTCAGCACGTACTCCTGCAGTCTGCAGTGGGCCAGTCGGCAACATTCCTTGACGGACAGCTCGCTCCGCTGGGAGGTCAACAAGGATCGGGCAGACCAAAGAGCGTCTTTCACCGAGTTGATGACCTTCCAGCAGCACTCGATGTCAGTCTCGGAATGCGTCCCTGGGAACAGTCCGTAGAGCACAGAGTCCTCTGTGACGGAGCTGCTCGGAATGAATCGTGACAGGGACCCCTGCAGACCTCTCCAGACTCTCCTGGCAAATCCACACTCTTTGAAGAGGTGGGCCACCGTTTCCTCTCCGTAGCAGCCGTCCCGAGGGCAGCGTGCGCTGGTAGTGAGGTTCCGGCGGTGCAGGAAGGATCTGACTGGGAGGGCTCCCCTCACCGCCAGCCAAGCCAGGTCTTGGTGCTTGTTGGTGAGTACTGGCGATGAGGCATTTTGCCAGACAAGCTGGGCTGTCTGTTCTGGGAACCACGCCACAGGATCCATGGAGTCATTCCCCTGCAGTGCCTGCAGGACGTTCCGTGCTGACCACTGCCCGATGGACTTGTGGTCAAAGGTGTTGGTCCGGTGTTCGGAAAACCCAGAGATTTGGCATCTGGCTCACTGTTCCCTGTTCCCACACTCCCTTCAACTCACTCTTTGCCAGCAACGAGTGACAACTGCGAGCAAGGAGGAAAGTAGATAACAGAGGGATGGTGCAGGAGGGTAGGCTTTAGGTTTTTGTGACTTTAGGACTGTATCTGAGGTGGGTAGGATCTGTATTGTGGGAGGGTCTGCACCTCATCAGAAAGTGGACCAATGACCTCACAGGGATTTACCAACGCTTTTGGGCAGGGATTAATTTAGCTTGAAGCTATACACTGGAGTAACTCAGCAGGTCGGGCAGTATTTCAGGAGAAAAAGAATAGGTGACGTTTCAGGTTGAGACCTTTCTTCAGATTTAGCTTGGCAGGAAGATGGGAACTGGCAAAGGAATTAAACATACTTTGTGTTGACTTCACTGAATAGGACACAGCTCTCAAAAATAGTAGAGAATTAAGGGTCCAGTGCAAATGAGGAAATGAAGAAACCGTCAATGAGCCCAAAAAAATTAATAAATCCCAATAATCCCAATGATCTCTATGTCAGAGTTTTGTAAAAGGTGGCATTAATGATGATGGATAAACTTCCAAAATGTCAACGTTTCAAAGATTCTGGAAAGGTTCCTACAGATTGGTGGCAAATGTACCCCCCACAGGAAGCATCTTATAGATGAGAGGGAAACAAGCGGTTGAGGTGCATTCAGATTTTCCAAAATCTTTCCAGAGTGCACCACACAACAGAACATGGTTAGAGCTGATCAGAGGTAATAAATGAGCAGCCTCTCCAGTTGGACCTGATGGTAAGGGATACAGAAAGCCTGACAGCCTCTGTTGCTCGAGAACATGGCCAACTTTGTAGCAATTCACTCTGAACCTCAAGACCAGATTAAGTTGGTGAAGGATTCTCATCATTCAACAGATTGGCAGCGAATTTGAGCACATGGCAGACGTATGTATGAGAGGCCATGTACGAGAGGCTTTAATTTGATCTCCACTCCTCTATTCGCTCAAATCGTCAAACCTCTTATACCCTGATTCTACCTGATGTGCTCAGCACATCGGCCACAGTGGTGCAGCGGTAGACTTGCTGCCTTACAGCGCTTACAACGCCAGAGACCCGGGTTCGATCCCAACTACGGGTGCTGTCTGTACGGAGTTTGTACTTTCTCCCCGTGACCATTGGTTTTCACCGAGATCTTTGGTTTTCTCCCACTCTCCAAAGACGTACAGGTATGTAGGTTAATTGGCTTTGTGTATGTGTAAAATTGTTCAAGACATACAGGTGTGTAGGTTAATTGGCTTTGTGTATGTGTAATAAAGGGGGGAAAAATATAATGAATGGGATTTCTCCTTTGAGAGCCAGCATAGTCTGGTGGGCAATATGGCCTCCTTCTTTAGTGTTATGCAGTTAGATAATTTCTCAATAGTTTGGACTGGTTCAGCAATGGTTTTGAAACTTGTTCCAGATGACACAATTTAACCAAATGGTTTACCTATGTAATCCAAAAATAATAACGAGCTAACAACGAGAGATCTGTAAATTAGATCAATAAAACCATTGATATAAGAAGCAACCTTCAAACTACTTCCATTCAATATGCTGAGTCTGACCAGTAATAGTGGTTTTGAAATCACACAGTGCAGCTGTGCAAATAAAGTCCATGCTCCATTGAACAGCGAGTTACACCACAGGCAGTCTCTCACCAACTCTCTGTGTGGAGTCCAGGTGTGAGTAAAGTCAATTGTGGTGATCTATTTTCTTATCATCCTGCAACCCATCCAAGGTTGCACCCCCACTTTGAACATCAGTGGTGAAGAATCCCATTGACAGTCTGGAATTTTTTGAGGATGTAATGAGTAGAATGGATAAGGGAGAGCCAGTAGATGTGGTGTATCTGGACTTTCAAAATGCCTTTGACAAGGTCCCACACAAGAGATTAGTGTGCAAAATTAGAGCACATGGTATGGCATGGATAGAGAACTGGTTGGCAGACAGGAAGCAAAGAGTAGGAATTAATGGGTCCTTTTCAGAATGGCAGACAGGGACTAGTGGGGTGCCGCAAGGCTCGGTGCTGGGACCCCAGTTATTTACAATATATTAACGATATAGATGAGGGAATTAAATGTGACATCTCCAAGTTTGTGGTTGACACAAAGCTGGGTGGCAGTGTGAGCTGCAATGAGGATACAATGAGGCTGCAGGGTGACTTGGATAGGTTGGGTGAGTGGGCAGATGCATGGCCGATGCAGAATAATGTGGATAAATGTAAGGTTATCCACTTTGGTGGCAAGAACAAGAAGGCAGATTATTATCTGAATGGTGTCAGATTAGGAAAAGGGGAGGTGCAACGAGACCTTGGTGTACTTGTACATCAGTCACTGAAAGTAAGAATGCAAGTACAGCAGGCAGTGAAGCAAATTAATGGCATGTTGGCCTTCATAGCGAGAAGAGTTGAGTATAGGAGCAAGGAGGTCCTACTGCAGTTGTACAGGGCCCTGGTGAGAATGCACCTGGAGCATTGTGTGCAATTTTGGTCTCCTAATTTGAGGAAGGACATTATTGCTATTGAGGGAGTGCAGCGTAGGTTCACCAGGTTAATTCCTGGGATGGCAGGACTGACATATGATGAAAGAATGGGTCGATTGGGCTTGTATTCACTGGAATTTAGAAGGATGAGAGGGGATCTTATAGAAACATATAAAATTCTTAAAGGATTGGACAGGCTAGATGCAGGAAAAATGTTCCCGATGTTGGGGGAGTCTAGAACCAGGGGTCACAGTTTAAGAATAAAGGGTAGGCCATTTAGGATTGAGATGAGGAAAAACACTTTCACCCAAAGAGTTGTGAATCTGTGGAATTCTCTGCCACAGAAGGCTGTGGAGGCCAATTCACTGGATGTTTTCAAGAGAGAGTTAGATTTGGCTCTTGGGGCTAAAGGAATCAGGGGATATGGGTAAAAAGCAGGAAAGGGATACTGATTTTGGATGATCAGCTATGATCATATTGAATGGCGGTGCTGGCTCGAAGGGCCGAACGGCCTTCTCCTGCACCTATTTGCTATGTTTCTACATCAAACTATTTCAAAAGATTGGCCAATTAGAAAGAATCTACATGTATCCTCTTGAATAGTCATTTCCACATTTGTGGTCTCCATATTCTGCAGTACTGATACTATGAATGGACCATAACTTGACCCTCTATGTCTTCGGCAAGGCAAATAATCCACTGGCTAGAGCCTTTGTGTCTTTCGCCTGAATGTTGTCTAGGATATGTCCCTATAATGTTTTCAGTATAACCACCTTATAGTCCTAATTTGGATAGCCTTACCATGCCAGAAAGATGGAATGGCCTTGCTGATGTCCAATTTCAATTCATTGCAAACCAGCAGAATGCCCACTTTGGTAATAAAACAAAAAATGCTGGAAATACTCCCCAATTCAGGCAGCATCTGTGGCAGGAGGAACAAAGATAACTTTTCAGGTTAGAACTGGGATGATGAGAAAACAAGTTAGTTTATTAAAGTTGCAACACTGGTACAGGGAGATGCATAGAACAAAGGGAATATCACTGAGGGGACGAGACAGGGATGCCAAATGCAATGTTTATAGATGTGGCTGGTTAATAAGTTAACACAATCAATTGGAGAAAAAGAAAACTGAGGGATATGTTAAAGCTGTAAAATTCAGGTCAGAGCTGTTGCTGATCCTGAAACCAAAAGGGGAATGTTGGCACAACCAGCATCATCAGCCAGTGAGAGAGAACCATAGTTTCAGTATGGATGGATTATCTTGATGCAGAGCTGGCGAGCTCTGAAACAAACAGAGAAAACTGTTGAATTGGAGGCCTAGATAAGCCTGTGGAACAAAAAGTCCTCCTCTGCCAGGCATGTCGAGCCTCTGGGAAAATTCACCCTATTAAAACACTGAGGATGTTGGAAATCTGAACCAGGAACAGAAAATTCTGCAAACTTGGTCAGAGGAAAACAATTTTAACTTTAAATTGTGAATCTTTTTCTCTTTCCACTGACATTGCCTGACCTGCATTTTCTAATTTCTCCCTGATTTCCAGTCTCTGCAGGGAACAGAAATGTTACCTGATCTGGATTTGTACAATGGAGACACAAGACACTGCAGATGTTGATCTGAAGCAACAAACAATCTGCTGGAGGAACTTAGTGCGTCAAGCAGCAAATGTGAGGAAAGGTATTATCAATGTTTCAGGTCAAAACCCTGTATTGGGATTGAGAATGGACTGGACAGATAGCTGGTATAAAGAGGAGAGTGGTGAGACTGGGGTCGTTGGTCAATTGGCGGATAGAGGAGGGGCGAAGGATTATGTCTATTTAGACACGATGTGAGGGGGTGGAGATGAAGGGCAGAGGCAGGTGGATGAGAGATGGAGGCAGCCAAAAACAGATACTTGGTGCCAGCTGAGGGAAAGCTGGGGTGAAGGTAGAGACAGCTGTTTATCAAGGCCATTGTCTCCATCCTTCCTTCTCACACCTGACTCCCTCTGCCAAATCAACCCCTCTACCTGGATCTACAATCACTTCCCAGCTCTTACCCTACCCTATCCCCTCGCCCCTTTCAACCAGCTACCTCCCCTCTACTTCATCAGTCTGAACAAAATAAAAGCTGGGGTTCGCAAATTGAGAGGCGAAGACAACTAGCCTGCAAAGGTGGACAGATTGGTTAAAAGAGAGGACAAGAAGTCGGCAGATGGAGCATGATGAGTGATGATGAGGTGAGCCACTTTGAGAGAAGAATGGAAAGGCCAAGAATTATTTGGATGGAATACCATGAACGGTTATGCTGCAAAGGAATCAGTGGGTACAAATGAAAAGAAAAAGTAAATGCATCAGTACATCCAGTAACTAGGAATGCAATGTTGGGCTTTATTGCAAAAAGAATTAAGTATTAAAATTTTGGCAACTTTTGATGCAACTTTACAGGGGATTGTTGAGACATTACTATTACGTTAGTCAGGATCGAACCAGTGTCTCTGACGATGTAATGCATCAGGTCTACCTCTACGCCACTGTGCTGCCCTCTTGCCCTAGAATCAATATCTTGGCACAGAACATAAAGGAGTCCTTTCCTTCCATAAAGTGACATATTTGGCATCTGAGACTCTTATTCTGATCCCCAATCCAGCCCTGCACAACAGATCTTGTCCCTTCCAAGGGCTTTTGTTGTCTCTGTCATTATGCACTTTTCCCCATATGCAAGTCATTTTGTTTCTGTTCCTTTTCATGTTGCTGTCCACAATATCTGTAACAGCTATGGCCCCTACAGTATATTTGCTCTTATTTTGCCTTTTGTCTCATGCATCACCATATCTACTTGTTTCTGTGGGGCCATCCAGCATTTAAGCCTGGTTTGGAGAGATCTACAACTTTGCATGTCCGTACTTTTCTGGAGTTAACTTTCTTTCATGTACTGACTATCCCTGAAGGCTACTATCCCTGATTCTACAAATCATCTGTTTTTTGAGGAATGAGATTTTCAAAGGTGTAACATTATTTCACTCCGCAGGAAATGTCGGCTAAGTTTACAAAGTATCAAAGCATTCTCCTTCTTCCTATTCATGTATAAGGAATAATATTTGATTTCTGGGCAGGTTGCTATCCCCTTGCAATATATTCAATGCATTCTGCGGTCTTTTTGTTGGGCTTTATGGTATGGTACAGATCCTGCCTCTTGTTGCCTGTGAGATAAAATAAAATTCCTAATTTAGTTTTCTCTGTTTTTTGTGCTAGTCACAACAATGTAAGTGTAAACACTTCCCAATAATTTTTAGACAGTAAATCCAAAGACTTGGTCATCTTCATTTCACCATGTATGAGCCCATTTGAGTCATGCAACATTGCTGTCCTTCAATACATGTTGGTTTGAGAGGGTTCTTTTATATATTGGGAGGATGAAAACTAATATCAATTCCAGTTACAGACTTCATTTCCTGGCCTTTACCAAGATATAGTCAGGGGCTCGATCAATCTGTACGTCTCCTTGATGATGTACTTGGTGTCAAGATAAGCTTCTCAACAGGTATTTTCACCATCATTGGTTCCAATCCATTGTGTTTACACCCATCGGTATCTCTTCCTCAGCTGATCTGCCGCTGAAACCTTTATCCATTGTTGGACCTGAGTAGTAAATTCCCCTCTGGAGCAGAAGAATCTGTGTTCAAGTCATTGAAACAAATCAGTGTAGTTAGGGAGTTCTGCAACATTGCTTTCATGACCACCCTTCTTTATTCTACCCTCTATTTAAAAGAGCTCATGTAAAAAGGTGGCATGCACCCAGTGCTCACTGACATTTAAAATCAGATTAAAATGGATTCTTCTACTCTTACAGAGAGGATTACATGTCACTAATTTGAATAAGATCAGGAGAGTTCTCCCTGGTGTCTGGACCAATACATCTCTTTGTCACAAACAAAAGGCTATATTTTCATTAGTACGTCAGTAACAACGATTGAAAAACATTTAATTGTCTGTAAAAGCATTATAGGATGTCCTAAGAAGTAAGTGAATGGCAGCCTTTGCTCCTTCACTCCCTCTGCCTCTTGTACTCTTGATCGTCTAAAACTGTTTCTTGTCTCCTTATATCTTAATTATATTGTACGTGATAAAATAGGCTGTAGTTATCATGGTTTTGTGAAGGTAATATCTTGCTTGACAAATCAATTGGAGTTCTTTGAGGAGGTAAATAGCAGGATATACAAGGGAGAGTCAGTGGATGTTGTTTACCTGGATTTTCAGAAGGCATTTAATATGGTGCCACATGTGAGACTGCTAAAGAAGATGAGATCCTGTGGTGTTTGATGGAAGTTACTTGCATGGATAAAAGGTTGACCGAATGGCAGAAGGCAAAGAGTGGGAATAAAGGGCACTTTTTCTGGTTAGCTGCCAATGACTAATGGTGTTCAGCAGGGGTGGGTGCTGGGGGCGCTGTTGAAGAAGGGTCTCGACCTGAAACGTCACCCATTCCTTCTCTCCCGAGATGCTGCCTGACCTGCTGAGTTACTCCAGCATTTTGTGAATAAATCGCGCTGTTCTTCATGTTGTATATCAATGATTTAGATGAGGGGATTGAAGGCTTTTTGGCCAAGTTTGCTGATGATATGAAAGGTGGAGGGGCAGGTAATGTTGAGAAAGCAGGGACTCTGCAGAAGGACTTGGACAGGTTAGGAGAATGGGCAAAGAAGTGGCAGATGGAATACAGTGTAGGAAAGTATGCAGTCACGCATTTTGGTAGAAGGAATAAAGGCATAGACTATTTTCTAAATCGGGAGATGATTCAGAAATCATAGGTGCAAAGGGACTTGGGACTACCTGGTGCAGGATTCCCAAAAGGTTAATTTGCAAGTTGAATCGGTGGTAAGGAAGGCAAAATGCAATGTTAGCATTTCTTTCGAGAGAACTAGTATATAAAAACAGGGATATAATGCTGAGGCTTTATAAGGCACTGACTGTTCAGCCCGTATTTGGAGTATTGTGAACAGGTTTGTCCACATATCTGAGGAAGGATGTGCTGGCATTGGACAGGTTCCAGAGGAGGTTTCAAGATTGATTGTGTTAACATATGATGAGCATTTGGCGGCACTGGGCCTGTACCCGATGGAATTAGAAGGGAGGGGGGGGGGGCTCATTTAAACCTACCGAATAGTGAAAGGCCTGGTTAGAATGGATGTGGAGAGGATATTTCCACTCGTGGGAAAGTCTAGAACCAGAGGGCACAGCCTCAGAATAAAAGGCTTTTGAACCTTGTAGAAAGATGAGGAATTTCTTTAGTCAGAGGGAGGTGAATTTATGGAATTCATTGCCGTGGAGGCCGTCATTGGGTATTTTAAAGGTGGAGATTGACAGAATCCTGCTTAGTAAGGGTGTCGTGGGGAGAAGGCAGGAGAATGGGGTTGTGAGGGAAAGATAGATCAGCCAT
Organism: Rhinoraja longicauda; assembly: GCF_053455715.1. Taxonomy (NCBI): domain Eukaryota; kingdom Metazoa; phylum Chordata; class Chondrichthyes; order Rajiformes; family Arhynchobatidae; genus Rhinoraja; species Rhinoraja longicauda. The sequence continues at coordinate 15,402,693 of NC_135978.1, forward strand.
GATTGAATGGCATAGACTCAATGGGCCGAATGGCCGAATTCTGCTCCTATGACTTGTATGTACCGTCAATTGGCCCATTAGCCCAATGCATAGTGAGCTATATTACCTTCTGAAAATTCCTAACCTTATTTCCACATCCCTTTGCCGCCTCTGTCACTATAAATGTCAACTCCTGAGATCTCCCTATTCCTTTAATTGTGGCCTCTTAATTATTCCTGGTTTTGATTTCTCCATAACTGACAGCTGTGCCTTTATCTGCCAAATCCTTAATTCTGAATTCCTCAACTAGTCCTCTCCTCCTCGTGATGCTCCTTAATGTCTGCTTCTGCCCAAGTCTCTTCATAGCTACCTTCGTTACTGAAAAATCTGGTTTATTGCTCTATGGATTTGTTTTGTATGTTTGAAATCACAGGGAGATAGCAACTTTTGCACTGACGTGTATGTCTAATAAATTTAGGCATATTACAGTTTAACACTTGGTATTTAAGCATTATTTATTGATGTCTATATTTTACTAAACCTTACTTGAAGCAATGGAATTATAAAACATAAATAGCTTTTCATTATGAAATTAAAACTTATAGCGGAAACCAGAAAATGGTAACCACTTGCACAAAGACAGATTCACATAACTTACACCATTGTCCATAGCTGTAGTAGCTATTTAATTTAAAAAACTGTTTCACTATTGATAACTAATCAAACAATTCTTCTGTAATCTACTTCAATTCAGTATAAAATCAATAATGGAAAATATGAGCAGTTTCTGCTAAAGAAAATATCAGCTAATAACTGTGCAAATCATTTACCACCCGCTAACTTTCATACATTCACACCTGTTTTCCAAATCTGAAAAATAAATTCCAACAACCTCCGCCTTTGCGAAACTAGAAAACCTGAAGAAAGCTTAACCGAGTTCTTTGTTGCTATAATGTCAACTTTTGCCATGGATTTTTAAAGTTCTTTCACTATTTCGTAAACCTCTTGTAAAGCTTATGTTCAATTCGGATTTATTTATAGGGTTCTTTTCCAATAGTTGCCTGCTGTGAAAGGACTGCTATCAACTCATTGTCCTTCTGCACAAAACCTTTTTTTACATTCTCATAGGCATGCACAACTTCTAACGACCTCTGACCTGTCTCGCTCCCATAGGGTTGTACCCAGTTCTAGATACTCTTTCTCCAGTGGTAATTTTCTTAGTGTAGCAATACCTTAATGGGGGTTCTCGTTGCACAATGAGTAACAGAGCACAACGGGCATTCTCTGCTGATAACTTATTACTCTTTACCAGACCATCTGCATATTATTTCTCAAACAGTTATCTTAATCATGGCAAGACCTGGTTAATTCCTTTCATCAAAACAATGTCTTCGTTTCCTCTTTCACATAAATCCTACACCCACATGTTTTTTCCACACAAAATATAAGTTACACACACAAGCAAATGCCACGCTCCTTTAAAGCTTTTTTTTCTTATTCACCAAATCTCCCATGTGGAAATTAATTTTGCATGCAGCTCACCTGACTTGACCGTCACTGTTTTTGTGCTTGGCTTTGGTTAAAGAGTTGCATGTACCATTTGGTGTTCACACCACTGGAGGAGAAATATGAACGTTGTTTCAATCAGGAGTTGGTTTCTTGGACTGACATAGTTATTTTTCTGCCAAAGGCGCTCAATCTCCACAACATTAGATTATTACTCCTTCGTGGTAACTCCCACGAGGTGTTCTTCAGTTTAGTTTATTGTCACATGTACTGAGGTACAGTGAAAAGTTTTTGCTGCATGCTAACCAGTCAGTGGAATGATAACAGACGATTACAATTGAGCCTTTCCACAGTGTTCAGATACAGGGAATAACGTTTAGCGCAAGATAAAACCAGTAAAGTCCGATGAAACATAGTCCGAGGGTCACCAATGGGGTAGGTAGTAATTCAGGGTTGCTCTCTGGTTGTGGTAGGATGGTTCAGCTGCCTCATAACCTCTTTGCTTCAAGACCAAATTTTTGGATGCAACTAATCTATGTTGGACTCAATCAAGTTATGATATATTCAAAGGTCATCACCAGTCACCCACACTAGGCAGCATAAGGGTATAACTTCCATGTTGTACATCCCTCTTGATAATCCATTCCATTGCCATCAATAACTCAGAATATTGAGAAGGAATCAACAGGCAACAAATTCTACAGTGACTGCATTAAAGATACATTTTAAACCTCCCCCTTCCCCACTGTCATAATCATAACCAATAGTCATGCTAATAGGGTCTCTGGGTTATGGAAGACCTGACTTGCAAGGATCAGATTTTACGCAAATTTTCCCAGACTCCGTTCTTTAATACAGTATTAGAATCTCTTCACCAGCAAACAATGTAGATATCACCCATAGAAAAAGACAGTGCCTTCTCCAAACTCTTCTTCAGATAAGGTCAAACACGAAGCCTGTCACCTCTCTTCAGCATACACTTTCTGTTATTAAACTGCCGATAGTTTTCTCGCTGATTAGCACAACAGCTCCCCATCACACCCAGATTGCATTCAGACAAACACTTGTCGCAGTTCACTTGTTGGCAACAACTCCTATCACCTACACTGATTTCTCCAGTCTTCTCCTTGCACAGCAGTCCCAAGGGCTATCGAGGCTAGAGATTTCACATCACTATTTTGGGTGACGTTGGTTATTTCTGACTCGCGGAAAATTCGGTTTACAGACTGATCTCTGAAACAAAACTCTTCAGTAACCCAGGGACCCCTGCTATAGTCTGGGTAGAAAATGGGTAAACCCAGGTTAGTCTGGGTCGAAAATAGATTCTTCACCGATACTTTGATTCTTGTATCTCTTTGAATCATGAAGGAAAGATTAAGATCTTCTATTGGCATGTCCAGAAAGAACCAAATGAACCAGAAATGCAGCACTTCAAGAAGGCAAATCATCGCACCTGCTCGAGGGCACTGAAGGATAGGTGATAAATGCTACACGTCCAGTTCTCAAAATTATTTTGCTTTGCTATAGACTACCCTGCTGGCAGAGCCATTAGAGCTTTCATTCAGAATTCTTTCCAAAATCCTTTCCTTACCAAAATCATCCATGTCCTAAAGGATTCTGAGAAGGAGCAACCTAAGTTTTTAAAAAGTTATTTCTGGCTGCAATACATGTCTACAATCTGTTTACAAAAAGGGCAGAGGCTAAGCTAAATCCAAATCCTTTAAGGATATACATGAATAAAATATGTTGCCCTCTATTACGTTCTTGTATTGTTCATCTTTTTTTTTCCTGCTTGTTGATCGGTTATTTTCAACAATGGTGTATCTTCAGTTTAGTTCAGTTTATTGTCATGTGTACCAAGGTACAGTGAAAAGATTTTAGCTGTGTGCTAACCAGTCAGCAGAAAAGCCATACGTGATTACAATCGAGCCATTTACAGTGTATAGATATATGATAAGGGAATAACATTTAGTGCAAGGTAAATCCAATAAAGTCTGAGCAAAGATAGTCCGACGGTCACCAATGAGGTAGTTAGTAGTTCAGGACTGCTCTCTATTCTTCCCTTTACTTCTAAAGTTTCTCACGTTTCAGCCATTGCCCCTAGGCAAGGTGTCAGTTCCATGAATGCTGATGAATCCAGGTCTAAACGTTCAGCATGCTTCTCAACCCCCACTTTTGTGCTATCAGGGATTGCTGGGCTGCAGGATTGTGCAGATGGAATGGATGGATGGGTGGGTGGGGGGGGGGGGGGGAGGGGGGAGATGGTGGTCCCCGAAGATCATGCAATAAAATGCATAACTTGAGATGGATGCATATGCATACATTAATAAGCATTAAGAATGCTTGCAGCTATCTTTGCCAAAACTGCACAACCTATGCTCCTGCACACACCCCAATTTTTCACAAATAGAAACATGGATGAGCTACAATTTCCACCGAGTAAGCTTCAAGAAGACTTAAACTCTCATTCACAAAATAGTGCATTTTTTTTGCACTTAATAAAGCGTTTTCTCCTGGAAATATGCTGTCAAGCCCTGCTCTTTCAGTTGATAGAATATCCTGGTGTACGTCAAGACTGTTGATCCAAGTATGATTTTGTTTCAACGAATATATAGAAGGTAGTCTTCTATCTGTTCCAGTTTAACATAAATTGAACTGTCATTTATGACATTCATACCAATGCCACATATGAGACTGATTATTGCTATCCATGCTATCCATGCCAATAGAAGCCTTTATCTAAGTCTACAGTGGAAATTTCTTGAGTGCTACAGGCAAGCTAAACTACTTACTGCCCATTGTGTTTGTTTATGCAGTCTTGTAATATCTAGTCTTCTGAATAAGCACCACTCCTCTGGCAAGCCCAAAGATTATTTATTTTAATAATTGTGTTTGTAGGCTCAGTGCCAGCTTTGTGCCAACAGCTACCCTATAGGAAAACAAAAAAACCTGCTGTTGCTGGAAAACTGAAATAAAAAGAGAAAACACTGGAAATTCTCAGCAGGTCAGGAAGCAAACATGAAAAGAGAAATAGCGATCAAAAAAACAAAGTGCTAAAGGAACTCAGCAGGTTAGGCAGCATGTGTGGACGGGGAATAAACAGATATTGTGCCAGGTCAGAATTCATCTTCAGACTGATGGAAATGAGGGGGAAAAGCTGGTAAAGAGGGTTGAGGGGACAAGGTGGAGCAAGAACCGGCAAGTGATATGTGTATTCAAGTGAGCAGGGATAATTGGCAGATGGGACGAGTTGGTAACATAGGGTGGAGGTGAAGTGGAATGGGGAGGGGAAAGAAAGGCCCCCCAGCAAAGGGGGAATAGGATAGATGAGAAGAGAGGGAGTAACTGAAATTGAAGAATTTAATGTTCATGCCATTGGGTTATAGGCTACTCATTCATACCGCTTGAATATTGACCTCTCCAACTTCAAGTAACCCTTGCTTTCCCTCTCTCTCCACCCCTCCCCCTTTCCAGTTCTCCGACCAGTCTGACTGTCCCTGATTACATTTTATGTTTGCTTTGTTGTTACCTTCTCTTAGGTAACAATGATCTATTCTCCACCCCCTTTGATGTCTCGTTCTTACACTTCCTTATCTCTGTATCTTCCCCTCCTCCATCTCTGACACTCAGTCTGAAGTGTCTTGACCCAAAATCACCCATTCCTTCTCTCCAGAGTAGCTGCCTGCCCCGCTGTTACTCCAGCATTTTGTGTCTATCTTTGGTTTAAACCAGCATCTGCAGTTCCTTCCTACACATTTCTCTGCAACTCCTTGGTTTGCTTATCCTTCCCCAGGCGCTTTCCCCTGTCCCTATATTTCACCTCAATTCAGGTACCTCAACAGGATTTCCAGACATGTGCTATCTAAAGGCCTCTTAAACAGCACTATTGACCTGCTTCCACTGCACCCTCCCACACTCTATATAAAAAAAACCTTCCCTGCATAACTCCTTTAAATGTTCCCCCTCCGACCGTAAAGCTATGCTCTTATCTTTGACATTTCCAGAGATAAGGTTATGACTGTCTTGTAATTTTATATTAACTCAGATTAATTCAGATTTTCTCTCTCCACAGACACTGCCTGATCTAATGAGGCTACAATATTTTCCTTTTGGATTCTCTTCTCTACAATAGGAGAGCGGTGACATATTTTACAGCTCTAACGTGTCCCTTTGTTTCTTTTCTCTCTCTGTCTTTGTTAATCTATCAACCAGACAGTTTAGCCAACAGTGCATCTCCATGGCAACCCTGGCCTCACTCTATCAGAGAGATTCCCTTTGTCCTATCCAACCCTCCCCCACCCCATGAAACTTAAAAATAACTTGTTTTTTTCTCTTTTCCAGTTCAGACGAAAGGTCGCTGAATTGAAACATTAGCTCTGTTTCTCTTTTCACAGATGCTTTCTGACTCTGCTGAGCCTTTGCTGCTTTTCCCCCCCTGTTTTTACTGTTCCTAATGAGAAACCCTGGCTCGCAGCTCAACCATAATGGATGTGTTTAAGGTAGTTAGCTCGGTACAAGATAAATATCATTTCACCTATGATTACTCAATCGGGATTCAAAATACTTGTCACCAAGATGTGCTGTGGAAGGAGTAGAAATGAGTGAATAGAAATGTAATGTGGGACATGAAACAAAGTGGCATCTGAGCTGTGGCTGGAGGAGTTATGTTTTTGCAGTCGGTGGGTGTAAGAAGATCAATCTTGTTTGGCATTCCTGGTCATCCTCCCCAGAGATTTCCAATGTAGTACATCAGTAAAGTTGATGGCCTGACTAAACAGTTAATGGGAGCCATCCCTGCGACGAGTGAAATCTCTGGGAAAAGTCTGCTCTGCGGAGATTGTGACCCTGTCTTACAGGGAATCAGAACGGAGAAATTGTTTCCATTAGCGGGAAGGTCAGTAATGAAAAAAAACAAAGATCTAAGATAACTAGAAAGAGAAACAAGAGAGGCAAATGAGGGGGATTATTACGGCGAGCTGTGACCTGGAATGCATGGCCTAACTATCTGCTGGAAGTAGTTTGTTGTAGCTTTGTAAAGGAAATTGGATATGTATGTAATAAGGTAAACGATGGGACGAGCAGGGAAAGGGACTCATTTAATAGCTCTTTTAAAGAGCTTATTCACATACACTGGGTCAAGTCCCCTCCTTTCAACATTCTATGAACATATTTTTGAAGCTTGCTGTGATTGCCTGTGCGGCATCCTCCATTAATTTAATTTTTTCTCTCAGCAATATATGGTGTACTGCATCTGTCTGCAGCCTGACCACCGATGACTAGCAAACACGACCCAAGACCTTCACTGTCAGCAGAAACAAAAATATCAGCACCACAATCCCATTGTTACACTGAACTATTTTATTTATTTTCGTGCCATTGTTTCTCTGTGAATCTTGCTGCTTCCTTTCTTTCCTGAAGGCATCAATTTCATTTTGGCAGCAATTTCAGAACCACCAACCACTCCCTCCCTACCCAGTGCCTCAAGCACTAGCTAATGTCAGTGTGCTTATTCAGCTTCAGAAGCTCACCAGGTTCAAGTTATAGACACCTACAGCATTCAAACAGGCCCTTCAGCCCTTTGAATCCATGTCACCATTTCAACATCTATCCCCACCTATCCTATTTTATTCTCCCCACATTCCTATCAACTCTCTCCAAATTCTACTTCTCATCTGCACACTAGGGGAAATTTACAGTGACCAATTAACCTACCTCCCTGCACATCTTTGTGACATGTGAGGAAACCAGTGCATCTAGGGGAAAGTCTCGCAATTACAGGGAGAATTAGCAAACTCCACGCAGACAGCACCTGAGGTCAGGATTGAAGCTGAGTCTCTGAAGTTGTTAGGCAGTAGCTCTACCAGCTGCACCACTGTGCCACCCCCCAAAAATGCATAATGTTAATCCCTTTCCACACAAGTGTTTTCAACAAAGTTTAACATGAATGAGGATCAGGGAGTAGGAATTGTGCTGATTTTTGCTCACCCTAATTCATTACTACTAAGGGCCAGTGTTGCATAAGCACCACAGTCAGGACTGAAATTAGACAACTTATTGAAGATAGACATAAAATGCCCGAGTAACTCAGAGGGACAGGCAGCATCTCTGGAGAGAAGGAATGGGTGAAGTTTCTGGTCGAGACCCTTCTTCTGACCCGAAATGTCACCCATTCCTTCTCTCCAGAGATGCTGCTTGTCCCGCTGAGTTACTCCAGCATTTAGTGTCTATCTTTGGTTTAAACCAGCATCTGCAGTTCCTTCCTACACATTTAGACAACTCATCGTTGCACTGAGGTATCATTGCATGCACTGCTGGCATCAAATTAAATCCTCCAAAGTGATTACAAAATTGGTCTCAAGTGTGTAACTGCGACAGGGGTGCTATCACTCAAAGAGCCACGTTAAATCATGACCTGCCTAGGTCTCAGTGGGCACACAACTAAAATTCATCACAGCTGCTGGCACTTTGCTGAGTCGCAATCAGAGAAGGGTAATAGTCCTTAAAGGCACACTCCTTGTGGCAGCCAGTCAATCGTAACTCATGGTTACCATGTAGAAGCAAGAGGTTGGCAAAGGCATGGAGAGAGGAGCAAGGCTGTCTGGGAGTGATGCTGGAGTACTGGTAATTAAATACATGGCTGGTGGGGGAACTAAGCAATGAAAGATATCATGACATCATATGTGAAGGTCACTTCTACAGCACTATAAATACCGCCCCTTGAAGCTCATATTCTCATGAACACGCACATATTAATCATCACACCTGAACATTCCTGCCAATTCCAATCCAAACATGCCTACGCAAGCCAAACCCCTCCCACAATCCTCTCAATAGACTGTTAGTCCCAAAACTCCCCACAGACAGATTATGTTTACAAATGTATAAGAAAAAATGAGTTAATTCGCTTCAGAAATTGCCAGGAGAATGTTTATGTGTTGTTGTGATGGGTAAATTTTGTTTAACTAGTCTATTGCAGATCTTTGAAGTAGTAACAAGTGTTGTGGATAAAGGGAAACTGGTAGACATAGTATACTTATATTACCGCAAAACATTTGATAAGGTGCCGTGTCAAAGTATATCGCAGAAAATTAAATGTGTGGTGTGGGATGTAACATATTGACATGGAAAGACATTCAACTTTCAAATAGGGAACAAAGAATATGAGTACACGGGTCGTCTTCTAGTTGGTAACATGAAATGAGTGGTACGTCACAAGGATTGATACTGGAGTCACAATTTTTCACAATTTATAGAAGTGACGCGGGTGAAGGCACTGAAGGCATATTTTTGAAGTGGACATGAAGCAGGTTGCAAAGGGACAAAGTGCAGGAGTAACTCAGCGGGTCAGGCAGCATCTGTTGAGAACATGGATAATTGACATTTCGGGTCAATCCCAACCCAATACTTTCAAAATGGTGAGATTGCAGAACAGTGAGATGCAGAGGGGTCTGGGTATTCTTGTGACTCAGACAAACAAGACTACTCTGCATATGAGGCAAGCAATTAGGAAAGCTAATGGCATGGTAATGTTCACTCCATGGGGAATTAAATACAAAAGTTGGGAGGTCATATATTTGTGTTTTAGTTCCTTAGAGGTTCAATCTTCCAACAAGCAGTCATTGTTTGAGAAAAAGTAGTCTGAACACTTTGGGAGGTATATGAGCAGTCTCTTGTGAATGTTAGGGCTGCCTTATGAAATTTCCAGATATCAGGGGATTGTCCGTTTAAATAATGCATGGCTGGGCCTCGACCCGAAACATCATCCATTCCTTCTCTCCAGAGATGCTGCCTGACCTGTTGAGTTACTCCAGTTTTTTGTGTCTATCTTCGGTTTAAACCAGCATCTGCAGTTCTTTCCTGCACAGCTCCAATTTATGTTGGGAATGCTTCATCTTACACTGCACCATGGCTGATGTGATCAGATGAGATGTGCTTGTCTTGGGGAAATCATTGCATGTAATAATATGGATATCAGCCAGAAGTGCCTAGACCAATTTCATTAATGGCATGACTTCACCTGCAAATGATTGGTGAGAAAATTTAGTTTGAGCAACATTAATTTGGATCCCTTGATCCAAAACCATCTGAAAATTGGAAAAACCTCATGGAAGCTAGACATTTCTGTATTGCAAAGTGAAGGCATCAATTCAAATGACGAGCTTTGAAAGGATATATTCCAAATGTTTCTTCACCATAATCACTCACAGTCACATCAACCAAACAATCATGTACCATCTTTAATTTGTTTATAAGTAACAAATGAATAGTTTTAAAGAAAATAATAACGATAAAATAAATCGCCTATGGTTCCCCACCACAAGCCCCCATCCCTGTTGGTGTTATTCGGTTTTGTGTAACTAGAACAATCTAGAGGGATGGAAATACAGTTATCACAGTCCAACCCATATCAGTCAGCATAGGTGAGGTCAATTATGTGAACAACTGCATTCCTATTCCTCATTCACTCCCCCTAACCATCAGAATTTATTCTTAAAGATCAATCATCATCAGGTGTAGCATTGATTAAAAAGAAAATATGAAGGTCTGACTTCCAGTGGATTGAGTGAGTTCACTTCTTCTTAGGCAGTGCCATGAGATTGAGGATGACTTTTCACCCTCCATTTTGTTGGGGTTCGCAGTAGCTGAGGTAGAATCTGCAAGTCTTACCTCCTGTGATGGATCCTGCAAACTCCACCTCAGTGGTTGCCAGTGATGTGCTGTGCCATCATACTTGATGGAACAGCTGAAAAAGTGGGTCTGGTTTAATGGTGTGCTCATCCCACCATTTTTACTGGGCTTCTATGTGCTCCTTATAAATGCACTTGAGTGTTTCAATGCCATTCCAAATTATCTTTCTCCATTTTAGATGGTCATAGGCCAGGAATTCCCAAGATTCAGTGAAAATTGTGGTTTCATCTCACACTTCAAACTTTGTCCTTGATGATATTATTTGGCTTAAACTGTGCAATACTAATAATAATAAATAATAATAATAATAATAATAATAATAATCATAATAATAAGAATACATTTTATTTGTCATATGTAGGTTGGCACAGGGTCAATGGTACAATGAAATGTATTTGACAAGACAACGGGTCACCTCAGCAGTAATATTCCAAGGATAAATAAGATTTTAAAATTACATTAGTAAAGTAAAAAACAATATTTAAAATAGTTAAAAAGACAATATTAAAAAATAATCAACATATATGATTTGAAATGTGTTTATGAGTTCAGAAGCCTGATGGCCTGATGGTAGAAACTGTTCTTAAGTCTGGTGGTACGTGCAGCCATACTCCTGTATCGTCTGCCTGATGGTAACAAGGAGAACAGCCTGCATGCTGGGTGGCTGTGGTCCTTGATGATGCTGCATGCCTTCCGCAGGCACCGCTGGTAGAAAATGTCCTGAATGGCCGGGAGACGGTTGCCAGTGATGTGCTGTGCCGTCTTCACCACTCTCTGTAGTGATTTGTGGCTGTGGGCAGAACAGTTCCCGTATCAGACTGTAATGCAGCCCGTCAGCAGGCTCTCGATGGTGCATCTGTAGAAGTTTGTGAGGATGCTGGCGTTCATGCCAAACTTCCTCAGTCTTAGGAAGAAGAGCCGCTGGTGGGCCTTCTTTGTTATTGTATCCGTGTGCCGTGTGCAAGCTCAAGGAGCTTGGGGATGAGTTTTGGGGGAATAATAGTGTTGAATGCCGAGCTGTAGTCAATAAAGAGCATTCTCACATATGTATTTCCTTTGTCCAGGTGGGTGAGCGCAGTATGTATTGCCATGGCGATGGCATCGTCCGTCCGTGGCCTTGTTTGGTCTATATGCAAACTGAAGAGGGTCCAAGGTGTCAGGGAGAGAGGAGCAGATGTGAGTTTTGACTAGTTGCTCGAAGCACATCATGATTACTTTAGGGAGAATTACACAAGCCAGAAACTATTGTTATCGCATTTTTTTTCTGATTATTTTATTGATTTTAAATTGGAAATGTAGATGAGAGGAGTCATTCATGCATCCTATATTTCAAATCTTATTTAACTGCTTTTCATTTGTTGTTAATGAAAAATAACCCTTATTGGATCAAAAATCGAGATTATTTTTGTGATTGCTTTAAACAATTTTTAATCACAATTTTTGGAAACTTTTCTCCATATTTAGAAGTAATATATTAATCCATTTCCTATTTTCCATTAATAAACATTTTTATTTCTGGATTTCCCAGGACTGATTTCTTCCTCTGCCGTTGCTGTGTAATCTCCTGCTGCTCGCGTTTTGTTTATGCCCTAGCTTTGTCCTTTGAGCCAAACCTTCCCGATCCGTAGGCCTCAAACAGTTCAGCAACACAGATCTGTGCAAGTCACTGCTGTCTGTTGTTAGATAAAGGCAGCTGCTGTTACTCCCACTACCACAGAAGATCATACTGCACAAACCTTACTCTTGATTTTAGTATTTAACCGGATTTCATAAAGTTGACATTTAAATGGAATCTGTCCTTCCTGTGATAAGGTATTAAAAACATTTTTCTTTGTATAAAAACATAGGAGTACAAGCATGCAATAGGCCATGAATATCTATACAGCAAAGGTCAACATTTTGTAGATAACCTAAGAATGAAAAGCAGTTTCTTTATAGCCATTATCGTGCACAGTGGTGCAGCTGGCAGTTTGCTCTCAGCTGCAGCAAACTGGGTTTAAATTTGTTCCCCAGTGCTATTTGTGTGGGGTTTGCACGTTCTCCCTGTGACTATATGTGTTTATTCTAGGTACTCTGGTTTCCAGTCATATCCCAAAGAAAGGCAGATTGGTAGGTTAATTGGCCACTGTAAATTATCCCGAGTATGGGGTGGAAACTGGAGGGAGTTGATAGGAATGTGGAAAAATAAAATGGGATTAGTGTAGGATTAATGTAATTAGGCATTTGATGGGTGGTGCAGACTTTCTGAGTTCCATGACATTAAATACAGTGCATTCCATTCTTCTTCAGTTTATATTTTCTAATGCAGTGGCACGCCTAATTAATAAAGCTCGAAATTTGAAATTAGGTTTAAAATAAATTCAAAAAATTGACAGCAGATCTACCTTAACTTTGTACCAAGGCAAATTCCTTGTACGTATACATACTTGGCTAATAAAATGTATTCAATTCAATTCAATTCAACTTTGTACTGTTGGACAATCAGTGATGCAAATTTATGCCAGAACACCTGATGTTTCGTCCAGCTCTACAATATGGTGTCAGTGAGAATAGACAATAGTAATGCAATAGGTGTAATATGGCTAGACTTCCAACAGGCCTTCAGTAAGATGTTCCATATTTGATTCAAGAACATGGTCAGAGAATATGGATTGCTAAACTTACATTGAATCTCAGTTAGACAACGTTTGATAGTTCTGGTCATCATATCATAAGAAGGAGGCACTGGACAAATGTAGGGAATAGTTGCAAAGTATTGTGAGATACTTGCAAGGCACCAGTTTTGTGAGGATGTATATATCTGCAGAGGATGGACAGAGTCAGGTCTTTTTTTGTCTCTCGATGAAAGATTTGTGAGCGATTTAATAGAAATCTTTAAAGTCGTGCATAGTTTTGGTGGTGGTTTTAATAGAGGGTGGAGTGAATAAACTTTCCCAAGTTACTTTATTAATGGCCTTCACTTTTCTTCATAAATACATTGTTTACATTTACCTTGCCTAACCCCTTTTTTATGCTCAAAGCACACCCCTTTAGAACCACTCCTTTTTATGCCATATTAATATTGTCATCCTGTGAACCGAAATCCCAGCCTTGCACAAAACTAAGGACAGCAGAGTGATACAATCAGTAAAGCTCCTGTCTTACAGGACAAGACACCAAGGTTCCAACATGACTTCGGGTGCTGTCTGCGTGGAGTTTGCACAGCCCCGTTCCGATAGCATGGCTTTTCCCCAGCTGCTCTGATTTCCTCACCTATCCCGTGTAGATAGGTGGGCTGCTGTAAATTGCCTCTGGTGTATAGGTGAGTGCTAGAATCTGGGGAGAGTTGATGAAACAGCGGGGAAAATAAAAATGGGATGAATGTAAGATTAAACTAAATGGGTGATTGATAGTCGCCACAGACTTGGTTTCCATGCTAAACTTTATGATTTGACAAACGGATTCAGGCTTTTAATCTGTTAAAGCTACACCAATTTGCTGATGGCTCAGATAATAATCCAAACCTTATTACCTTCACAGAATCATAGAATCATAACGTCATGAAATAGACCCTTCGTCCCAACGTGCACACGCCGACCAATATGCCCCATCTAGACTATTCCCATCTGCCTGTGTTTCACCCATATCCTTCTAAACTTATCGTATCCATATACCTGTCAAAATTGTTTTTTAAAGTTATGATAGTACCTGCCTCAACTACAGTATGTCCCCAGGCAGCTCGTTCCACATACCCACCACTCTTTGTTTAAAAGAGATGCCCCAAAGATTTCCATTCAATCTTACACAACATATTTCCTATAACAGGGTGACCAAAACTGAACACTGTCCTCCAAATGTAGCCTCACCAATGTTTTGTACAACTGTAACATAACCTCCCAACTTTTATACACAATACTTTGACTGATGAAGGTCAATGTGCCAAAAGCCTTCTTGACCACCCTATCAACCTGTGACGCCATTGTCAAGGAACACTGTACCTGTACTCCCAGGTCCTTCTTCTCTACAACACTCCCCAGAGTCCTGCCATTCACTGTGACTCTCCATTTAATCCTTTGGTTTCACAGTGTCCCAGGTGACCCAGCACGGATTCTGACCTCTGGTGTTGTCCGTGTGGATTTTGCATATTCCCCCTGTTACTGCCTGAGCTTCCTTGGGGTACTCCCATTTTCTCCCGCATCCAAAATGTTAGGACAGTTGGCCATTGTAAATTAGCCCCCAGTGTATAAGTGGCTGGTGGGGGAATTGGCTGGTGAAGGGTGTTATTGGGCATATATGGGCATATATGGGAAAGTTGCTTATTAGGAAAAAAGTGTGGGAATGGGATTGGCTTAATGGACATCTATTCCAACTCCTTTTATATTGGCCTCCTTTTATATTGTAAGGATATATGAAATAAAGATGTTCTTACTGAAGTCTGCTCCTAGCCTCTGCTTGTCTGTTAATTGTTAATTCCTGTCTCAGATCAGGGTGTCTACCATATTGTAAAAACTTTTTCTTCGGATGCTGCACAGGCGGCATTTGCAAAATTTCATGCTTTAGCATCCACTGTTTCTTAAGTAAGGTCTCCAAGGCTCACTATATGAAGAGTTGATTACACCTATTTCTCAATTATCTTGCAGATGGAGCATGCATGTGCCTTTACGATGGCAAGCTTCGTCAGAGGGTGTGGTGCCACCACGTAACTCTGCCATGCTCCTCAGTGAGATTCTGGTTTGAGAATTACCCCCTCAACTTCCTGGGTCTCCAATACGATCCCACTTCCCCTTCTAACAGTTTGATCTGCTCTGAATACACTCTGCTCATTCATCCAAGAATTCCAAGGAGAATACCTACAAATACATTCACATCTGGAAGCAATGGAACAATTTGTGCAGAAGCCTTGAAGTCAACGAAAAGATTGTTTCACCACCTGTCACAATACTCATTGAAGAACATTGCAACATAAAACATCTATAAAAAGCATCATACACTTGAAGAATAATAGCCAGAAGAAATTGATCATTAACTGGCCATAATTACCAGATGATGTCTTTAGAACATTTTGGTGATGGACTCTGTTTGATTTTAGTTAGTTTGTGTCCACTTGCTGCAACTCCAGACACAAGCCCACCATTTCAATGTCAATTTACCCTGCTTTTTATTTTCTTTACCCCTGCAGACTCTTCTATTGTCTTGAGGCCTCTTATGTTTCATAATTCTCAAAGATTATGTCCTTTCAAATCCCTTCCTAGTTACTCCATATCTTTCCCATTTCCTTACTTTTATCTCTAGCTAGATTTCCTCAGATAAATCTACACATCTGTCAGCACCTTTCCTGGCACCCACCGCAAGGCCCCTAGACGTACTTGTTGAAGCCTACTTATAAGCAGCAACCCTAAGTGGCCCATAATTTTCTCCGTCCAACCGTATCATCTTACCCACCAATCAGGCACTCACAGTGACAAGTTCCAGTGTCGAATCTATGCACTTTGACAATGAGTTAATTAATATTGCCCGCCTCTGCATCTCTTTCCAAACTACCTGTTTGCTTAAGAAAAATATTCTTGTCATCCAGGATCTTATTGAAATTGGAGTTAAAAAACAGGTAGGTTATGTTAAACTTTAATTAAACTCTGGCAGGGGAATTAAGTCCATTTCTGGTCACCATAGTTTAGGAAGGATGTGGAGGAGCTATGTAAACAACATGTAGTAAAAATTACCAGACTGAATCTAGGGATAAGGGATTTCAATTGATTATATTGGAGAAGTTGGGTTGTTCTTCTTGGAAGAAAGAAGGTTGAAAGTAAATTTAATAGAGGTCTGTAAAATTGGAATCCCTTTCTAATATATTTCTGTAGTGCTCCATCTTCTAACATGCTCCTTAAAATCTCTCTCTTTGTTGATATCTTCCCCATCTTTCCTTTTACTTCATTTGATAATGTTCCTGTGAAACCCCTTCGAGCATTTTTGGGATGCTAAACATGCTGTCTGAATGGATGTTGTGGTTGTTTTTGAACATGTGTTTAGCATCACAAAATTAAAAGCTACAATTATGGTCAAGATTTACAGCTGCTTTTAGTTGGTGAAACATAGTCCAGAATAGTAGCACCGGCAGCCAGAATGACATAAAGGATGTTCTTGTCCTGTATTTTTCCATTAGCCATTCATGGCAGGCACAAGACATTGCAGATGCTGTAACCTTGAGCAAAAAAACAAATTGTGAGAGGACGTCAGTTGATCAGGCAGCATCTGTGGAGGGATGTAGGCAATGATGTTTTATGCGGAACCATTCAAGGGATATAAGTGCATAACCTCATCAATATCTTGTCTAATAGCTTTCACTCCATAAATATAGGCATCTGATGCATTCCAAGCGCATTCAAATAATATTTATATTTTTTCCTCAGTGAATCATTTATCAAATTGCAGAGAAGAGAAAATCTGCTTGGGTAGTATCACACCTGCACCATTAGTCGCTGAAGCTTTATTTGCTCAATTAGGGCAAAGTCGTGCACATTGAAATCGCCATAGGATTTCTGGAAAAGGATACCACAGGAAAGGTACAGGGAATGGTTTTATCCTCAGATGAGTATAT
This sequence comes from Rhinoraja longicauda, assembly GCF_053455715.1. Classification (NCBI taxonomy): domain Eukaryota; kingdom Metazoa; phylum Chordata; class Chondrichthyes; order Rajiformes; family Arhynchobatidae; genus Rhinoraja; species Rhinoraja longicauda. The sequence continues at coordinate 15,419,440 of NC_135978.1, forward strand.
CAGGGAATATTAAAAGCAGAACTAGGCTATAGAGGAGATATGACAGGAATTCTAACAAAGGATGAGGGAAGCATGGAGATTCCTCACAAAAATCTAAATTCTGAAGATACTGGGGGTTTCAGAGCAGAGGACGTAGATTTTACCCAAAGCACCAAGAGTTTTTCTGCCATGGATAAGTTAAGTTAAAATACATATAACGATGAACAAACTAAATCCTGTGTTCCTATGTTATGATAACTAGTCCCAGGGAACATCTTCTGTGATACTACCATGATTAAATCTGGAATTAATAAGCTCACTGCAGCTTGATAACTTTACATGATGTGAATCAACAGATTCCCCTCTGGGTACATCTGGGAACTCCGGTGTAAATTGTGGTTAGAATTGTGATGCTTTGAATAATGATTTGATTTCATGGGCCCATTGAAGATTATTTACATATAGCCATAAATAAAATCTGCCATCAACCAGTGCAATCAGCCAGAATTTTAAAATGTGCTTTTCAAAATGATTTTTTGAAAATATTTTTTCTCTGCACTTAATTTGGTAAATTTAATTAGAATGGTTGGAATAGTATAACAATAAACACTCTGCGTCCTCTTGTTAATCAATTATGTGTTGTAATCGAGTTTTAATTACTTTTATTATTTATTCACTAATCGATGTGAAAGAATGGGTCGGCTGGGCTTGTATTCACTGGAATTTAGAAGGATGAGAGGGTATCTTATAAAAACATATAAAATTCTTAAGGGATTGGACAGGCTTTATGCAGGAAAAATGTTCCCGATTTTGGGGGAGTCCAGAACCAGGGCTCACAGTTTAAGAATAAGGGATCGGCCATTTAGGACTGAAATGAGAAACTTTTTCACCCAGAGAGTTGTGAATCTGTGGAATTCTCTGCCACAGAAGGCAGTGGAGGCCAATTCACTGGATGTTTTCAAGAGAGGGTTAGATTTAGCTCATAGGGGTAACGGAATCAAGGGATATGGGGAAAAAGCAGGAACGGGGTACTGATTTTGGGTGATCAGCCATGATCATATTGAATGGCAGTGCTGGCTCGAAGACCCGAATAGCCTACTCCTGCACTTATTTTCTATGTTTCTAATTTGCCTCCTCTTCACACTGTCCTGACTCACCTAGAGAGACAGGGCACGTACGTGAGGATGCTATTCATAGACTATAGCTCCGCCTTCAACACGGTCATCCCCACCAAGCTCATCACCAAACTCCACCAGCTAGGACTCAGCTCGTCATTATGTGACTGGATCCTGGACTTCCTGCTGGAACGACCGCAGGCAGTGAGAATGAGCCCGCACCTGTCCTCCACTATCACCCTGAGTACCGGCACACCACAGGGCTGTGTTCTGAGCCCCATGCTCTACTCCCTCTTCACACACGACTGTGTTCCTGCATTCGACACCAACACCATTGTCAAGTTTGCAGATGGCACAACGGTGATCGGGCTGATCACCAACGGGGATGAAACAAACTATAGAGCGGAGGTGCAGAACCTGGCGGACTGGTGCTCGGATAACAACCTGTCCCTAAATACCACCAAGACCAAGGAGCTGATCATCAACTTCCGTAGGTCACATAACGGGGAATATGCCCCGATCTCTATCAACGGGGACAGTGTGGAGAGAGTGTCCAGCTTCAAGTTTCTAGGCACTCACATTTCGGAGGACCTAACATGGTCCAATAACACTGCTGCGCTGGTCAAGAAGGCACAACAAAGACTGTTCTACTTAAGAACACTGAAAAAGTCGGGTCTACCCCAACAGCTGCTGACGACCTTCTACCGCTGCACCATAGAGAGCATCCTAACGCATGGCATCCCTGTGTGGTACCTCAGCTGCACGGAGGCAGAAAGGAAAGCTCTACAGCGGGTAGTCCATAGAGCTCAGAGGGCCATCGGAACACAGCTACCAGACTTGGAGGGCATCTACAACACACGATGCCTCAGAAAAGCCACCAGCATCCACAAAGACTCTTCACACCCCTGCAACAGTCTGTTCGAACTCCTTCCATCGGGCAGACGATACAAGGCCTTCTATGCCCGCACCTCCAGACTCAGGAACAGCTTCATCCCCAGGGCCATAGCTGCTATGAACCGGTCCTGCTGAGCCGGATGGCCACAACGCATAGATCAACTTGCACTTTACCCTGTCCAAAACTGTTACAACTGTTTCGTTTCGTTGGGTTGCTGCTGTCTAAATTACCTAAATTAATGCATCGTATGGGAGGCGCATTCCCAATCTCGTTGTACCCCTGGGTATAATGACAATAAAGATATATTGTATTGTACTGAGGAAGATACACACAATCTCCCAAATGTTCTAGGGGCTGGAGAACCTAGGGTGATGGAGGAACTGAAGGAAATCCACATTAGGCAGGAAATGGTTTTGGGTAGACTGATGGGACTGAAGGCTGATAAATCCCCAGGGCCTGATGGTCTGCATCCCAGAGTACTTAAGGAGGTGGCTCTAGAAATAGTGGAAGCATTGGAGATCATTTTTCAATGTTCTATAGATTCAGGATCAGTTCCTGTGGATTGGAGAATAGCAAATGTTATCCCACTTTTTAAGAAAGGAGGGAGAGAGAAAACGGGTAATTATAGACCAGTTAGTCTGACATCAGTGGTGGGGAAAATGCTGGAGTCAATTATAAAAGACGAAATTGCTGAGCATTTGGATAGCAGTAACGGGATCGTTCCGAGTCAGCATGGATTTACGAAGGGGAAATCATGCTTGACAAATCTACTGGAATTTTTTGAGGATGTAACTAGGAAAATTGACAAGGGAGAGTCAGTGGATGTGGTGTACCTCGACTTTCAGAAAGCCTTCGACAAGGTCCCACATAGGAGATTAGTGGGCAAAATTAGGGCACATGGTATTGGGGGTAGGGTACTGACATGGATAGAAAATTGGTTAACAGACAGAAAGCAAAGAGTGGGGATAAATGGGTCCCTTTCGGAATGGCAGGCAGTGACCAGTGGGGTACCGCAAGGTTCGGTGCTGGGACCCCAGCTATTTACGATATACATTAATGACTTAGACGAAGGGATTAAAAGTACCATTAGCAAATTTGCAGATGATACTAAGTTGGGGGGTAGTGTGAATTGTGAGGAAGATGCAATAAGGCTGCAGGGTGACCTGGACAGGTTGTGTGAGTGGGCGGATACATGGCAGATGCAGTTTAATGTAGATAAGTGTGAGGTTATTCACTTTGGAAGTAAGAATAGAAAGGCAGATTATTATCTGAATGGTGTCAAGTTAGGAGGAGGGGGAGTTCAACGAGATCTGGGTGTCCTAGTGCATCAGTCAATGAAAGGAAGCATGCAGGTTCAGCAGGCAGTGAAGAAAGCCAATGGAATGTTGGCCTTCGTAACAAGAGGAGTTGAGTATAGGAGCAAAGAGGTCCTTCTACAGTTGTACCGGGCCCTGGTGAGACCGCACCTGGAGTACTGTGTGCAGTTTTGGTCTCCAAATTTGAGGAAGGATATTCTTGCTATGGAGGGCGTGCAGCGTAGGTTCACTAGATTAATTCCCGGAATGGCGGGACTGTCGTATGTTGAAAGGCTGGAGCGATTGGGCTTGTATACACTGGAATTTAGAAGGATGAGGGGGGATCTTATTGAAACATATAAGATAATTAGGGGATTGGACACATTAGAGGCAGATAACATGTTCCCAATGTTGGGGGAGTCCAGAACAAGGGGCCACAGTTTGAGAATAAGGGGTAGGCCATTTAGAACGGAGATGAGGAAGAACTTTTTCAGTCAGAGGGTGGTGAAGGTGTGGAATTCTCTGCCTCAGAAGGCAGTGGAGGCCAGTTCGTTGGATGCTTTCAAGAGAGAGCTGGATAGAGCTCTTAAGGATAGCGGAGTGAGGGGGTATGGGGAGAAGGCAGGAACGGGGTACTGATTGATAGTGATCAGCCATGATCGCATTGAATGGCGGTGCTGGCTCGAAGGGCTGAATGGCCTACTCCTGCACCTATTGTCTATTGTCTATTGTCTATTGTCTATTGTATAAGATCAATATTTGTTAGCCATTGCTTATTGCCCCTGAACCTTGATGTGGCTTGCTAATTCATGTCAGAATGCAATTAAATTTCAACTCCATTGGTGGTTTTGGAGTCACATAGAGGCCAGATTGGGTATGGAAGGTTTTACAATTTAAATTTATTTTTAAATTATGTGCACAGAGTATCTTCTAGTTAGTTTGGGGCCCAGTAGTCAGACCCGAAGTAACCTTTTAATAAACTGCAATCAATCTATTTAAAATTATATTTGTTGAAATAATTAAATTTATGTGCTATGAAATATTTCAAACCTCATTGAAGGTTGCAAAGATGCAAACCGACAGACTGTACACAGTGTAAATTAATTCGCACGTGGGGCTTAGACAGTTTTGTTAGTCTGGCTTGGTTCCAGCCCAGTTCAAAACAGGGCAAATGGTCAGGAAATGTGAAGTTGCATTGAATCCAACTATCGCAAAATTTGGTTACCTTTTCTCAATGTATACATTTCATGACACGGAAGGAGACATTTCAGCCCATAAAACTCTGAAGAAGGGTCTCGATCCGAAACGTCACCCATTCCTTCTCTCCAGAGATGCTGCCTGTCCCGCTGAGTTACTCCAGCTTTTTATGTCTATCTTCGGTCTAAACCAGCATCTGCAATTCCTTTCTTCACAACTCTATCGATCCTATTTCCCAAGTTATTTCTCTCTCTCACGCCCTCCTTCACTAGGGGTGATTTTTAGTTTACCCAGAAACATATCTTTGGGATGTGGGAGGAAACTCGATGGGGGGGGGGGTGCAAAGTACATAGAGACGGTGTCGAGTAAGAAAATAAATTAATTTTGAAACAACCCGAATCTTATCTCATTTTGTCTGTTCCCAGTGCTGACCTCCAAATCTAGATTGCTGTTTCACAACGTACTGTACTCAATAACTTTGAAACTTAATGTCAACTCTCTTCTCCCAAAAACAAACTTTTGAAAAAGAATGCAGAGCAGCAAGTTTTTCACAGCTTTGAAATTTCGTGCTCACCCCATTCTTAAAATACCACTGTGGTTGTTCCGAGTTAAGATATTAAATGTAGCAAATGTAGCATTTAAAGTTTTTGTTAGACCTTTTCTTCCTTTTACAATCTGTTGTAATTGTAATAAGTATTCTTAAGACATCATTTAATTATTTACTTTGAAGCAGGCAGATTTCTGTATCCACTTACAATATCTGGTATGAAAATACATCCCATATTTTTTTTAATATCATTACCCTTCTGACCTTATATCTTTAAATTATATAATCTTCAAGCTGTTATAAAAAATATTAATGTAACATGGGCTTTAAACCAATCCTGAGATTGCTGATAAGATTGAGTTTTGGTGATGATAACTAACTGCTACATTTTTCACATTTATTCCTGCTTCTATGTAACTCTTCTTTCAGATGAAATATAGTTAAATTTTCAAGGAAATAGCAAAATATATAACTGAATTTAGAAATACATTTCATTACATCTTTGGACTCCCACATTGTTTGATGTATAAAGTGGATATCAATTTTCTACAGGGACTCTTTGAAAGTTTCTTGTTTAGAGCAAAGATTTGTTTTTGTCTACAAGATGGAACACTTGTAAATGAGGGAGTGGGAGTTGCATTCGATGAATGACATAATGCAGAAGGAAGCCAATCGGCAAATCATGCCTGTGATAGGTATTCGAATGAGCTACTTAACGATTCCCACTCATGGTTCAAAAAAATTCCCTTTCTTCTTGAGTCTTCACACCATTCTCTATATGAAGAGATTTCTTCCTGTATGCCTGTATGATCAACCCCTTTTGAGACTGTGATCCCTATGACAACCATGGGAACTACAGGTATCAACTCAGCATCTACAGAGCCCCAAAATAATGTCATAATTTTAAGTGAGATAACCTCTCATTCTACTAAATAACTACTCAGTATAATGTCTCATCTTACAACAAACTCACCATTCCAGGAATCCCCCACCTGACCCTCTGCAGCATTGTAAGCATTTTATCCCTTAGGTAGGCAGGGCAGATCTGTCTACAGTATGTCAGATCTGATCTCATCAGGAAGCTATAAAATTGAAACAAGATACCTCCATTTCTTTCACTCAAATACTTTTCCGATAAAGGTCAACATACATTTTGCCTTCTCAGTAGCTTGCTGAACCTGGATATTGATTTTCAGGATAGGCAGGTGGTTAGGAAAGGCCAGAGAAGAAAAGACAAAGACAAAAGAATTGAAGAATTACAAATTGTAAAGCAAAAGGAAGGAATGTAGGTTGAAAGGGAGAGGGGGGGGGAGAGAATAGGTGAGAGTCCAGGTGGAGCAGAGGAGATAATTGGAATAAAAGAAAGGGGGGAGGATGAAGCAGTGTTAGTAGTAGTTGCCTAAAATTGGAGAATTCAATGTTCATACTGTTAGGTTGTAAGGTACCCAAGGGAATATGAGGGGGCTGTTCCTCCAGTTTGCATGTGACCTCGCTCTGGCAATGGAGCAGGTCCAGGACAGAAAGGTCAGAATGGGAAGGGAAATTAAAATAATTTGCAACAGGGAGATCCAGTAGGCCTTGGCAGACCGTGTTCGGCGAAACGGTCGCTGTGTCTATGCTTGTCTCGCTGATGTACAGTAGGCAACAATGGGAACACTGGATGCTGTAGATGAGTTCAGAAGAGGTGCATGTGAACATCACCAGGAAGGACTGCTAACGTCAACATACACTAGATTTGATGAATGCATGAATCTTTTGCTCCAAGGTTGGACAATCAAAGGGCATAGATTTAAATTTCGTAAAGGGGGTAATTTTCTCACACAGAGGGTGGTGTATATATTGAATGTGGAGCCAGAGAAAATAGTTGCGGCAGGGCCAATACAAACATTTTAAATACATTTGGACAGATATGTGGGTAGGAAAGCTTAAGAGGGATATGAGTCAAACGCAGACAAATGGGACGATCTTCATGTTGATGGATATGGATGAGATGACGGGCCTGTTTTGTGCTGTATGACTATATCAAAAATTGGTTACATTCTCTGCTATTAGTGGAGCCTGTAGTTGGTATGTTGGATTTCCACAGAGAGTAAACTTTCTTCCTTTCCTGGCGGCTAATCATAATGCTGTTGAGATCGTATGATCAGGAGACACTGAAATTTGAACCCAAGACACTCTGTTCTGTCTGCAGCATTAGGTCAATGGATCATCAACCAAAGAATTTAAATGTCTGATCTCAATCAATAAATGGTGCACATACATGTAAAGTGAGAAAGAACCAGACAAAAAGAGTGAAAGTAAATCAATGCAATAAACGTTGATTCAGTACCAAGGATAAAGGAAAACGGTCTACATTTTTGTTTTGTTCATGTTTCCTAGCTAATTTGTAATGCTAAAATCAGTACTTTTTCTCAGCTGCCAGTTGTACTTGGAACCAAACTGATTATAACAAAGAATTGAAATGCTGGTTAGTTGAAACAAAGATAATTTTATACAATCCCAGCAATTCAAGGTTGTTGGGGAGGATGCCTCTGAGTGTCCATTTTGAAAACAGAAAATTAATTAAAGTAGATTTATGTGATACGTCTCCTCAGCACAGTAACTAGACTGTGAAACCCAATATCACTCTCCCAACCTTGCACTATACTTCTCAGACTGACTAAACATATGATTGTTGATCAGTACGGGTGTCAGGGGTTACGGGGAGAAGGCAGGAGAATGGGGTTAGGGGGGAGAGATAGATCAACCATGGCAGAGTAGATTTGATAGGCTGAATGGCCTAATTTAAGCTGCAAGAATTTTATATACCTGAACATGCTTCAAATGGGAAAAGTGACTTTAATCCCCAGAGAGCTAGTAAGTTGTGCCTTTAGCATTTTGTACATCTGAGGAACATTGAGAAATCTATTGTCCTCACCGTGAATACGGAATATTGTTCTGATCAGGAGTTCAGAAAGAAGTCAACTTTGTGTTCATGATTTACACAAGGCTATTTTAATCCCACCAGTCATCCCCCACTGTCACAAACACTGTCTGAATCTCACCAAACCTATCTGTCTATCTTTCTGCGCATTTAAATATTCAGCTCCTCTTTACTCTCACCTATTTCAATTGTCTTCTTTCCTTATCTGACAGCCTTTCACCTCTAGCCTTTGTCACTCTCCACCCTTCTACCAATTACCAACCCCGCCCCACCCGCTTCTCACAAGTATACACCTATCACTTGCCAGGCTTTTGTCCTACGCCCACCTCTCTTTTCCAGGGTTCTCTTCCCTATTCCGCCAGATTGAAGAAGGATCCCAATCCAAAACGTCACCTCTCTATTTCCCTCCACAGCTACTGCCTGATTCATTGAGTTCCTCCAGCACTTTGTTGTTTGCTCCTGCACAAAGTATATGGATAGCAGGGGATTGCGAGGCTCAGGAGTTAGGTAGCAAACAGAATGTATGAGATGCATTTTTAAAGAAATTTAAGCAAAATGCACTGATATACTACTTTCATATTAGTAAATAAATGTAAGCTTGGTTGACATTAAAAAAATAGGATGAAAATGATAAAAATCACATGTTCCATGGGGAATTGCAGAAATATTAAATAATCATACTGCTTTTGTATTTTCTGGGGAAGTAAATCTAATGGACATTGTTCAAGAAAATGCATATTGAGAAACATTTCATGGGGCAATATTAAAATCTGGCTGATGCCTTGGTTTTACCAAGTTTTGGGCAGAAACATTTATCATTTGGATTGTAAGAGATGTGAATCGTGCCTTTGAGAATGACCGGTGATGCTGAAGCCAGGAAAAGCCCTCATTGTGAAGCTTAACTGTTGGTCATAATGTCTTCATAAATTCATTAATGTACAGTCTATACATAATAAAAGGGGTAATGGTTTGTTTGCAAGACAGAATACTTATTCTGTACACATATTGAGTCTCCATGCACCTGCGACAGGCTGCTTTGTTCAGTCGGTGTCATTGTTATATTGTTGCTAGCAGGCATGTCACATGATTCTCCTGTCCAACTCAATCACAATAAGGAACAAAAAAAACTGCCGATGCTGAAATTCCAATCCAAACCGGGGAATGCTGAAAACACTTAGTGGGGTTTGTGGAGAGAGAAACAGAATCAATGTTTGAGGTCAATGATCCTTCGTCAGAACTGGAAAAGTGAGACACAAACCTGCTCTAAGTTGCAGTGAGGGGGATGGTTGGACAGAACAGAAGGAATGTCTGTGATAGGGTGCAAACCAAGGTTGTCAAGGCAACCATTACGTTGAATACTGGTAGTGAGAGAGAGAAAAGAAGAAACAAAGCAACAAATTGTAAAGAAATTGTCCAGCAACGTTTGTGGAGGGCGTCAAAAGTACAGACTTGAGGCAGGAGAAAGGGGTTGAAAGGGAAAGATACATCAGCCATGATCGAATGCCAGAGTAGACTCGATGGGGAGAATGGCCTCATTCTGCTCCTATGCCTTATGGTCTTATTTAGTTTAGTTTAGAGAAACAGCGCAGAGACAGGCCCTTTGGCCCACTGAGTCCGCACTGACCAGTGATCCCCGCACACCAACACTGTCCTACGGGAAAATTTGCATTTATACCAAGCCAATTAACCTACAAACCGGTAGGTCTTTGTAGGTTGCCAAAGATCTCGGAGAAAACCCACGCATTTACGGGGAGAATGTACAATCTGTGTACAGATAGCACCCGTAGTCGGGATCAAACCCGGGTCTCTGTCGTCGTAAGGCAGCAACTCTGCTTCCGCGCCACCATGCCGCCCAGAGGAGAGAAGGAAAAGGGCTGGGTATTAGAAATTATTAGACAATAGACAATAGACAATAGACAATAGGTGCAGGAGTAGGCCATTCAGCCCTTCGAGCCAGCACCGCCATTCAATGCGATCATGGCTGATCACTATCAATCAGTACCCCGTTCCTGCCTTCTCCCCGTACCCCCTCACTCCGCTATCCTTAAGAGCTCTATCCAGCTCTCTCTTGAAAGCATCCAACGAACTGGCCTCCACTGCCTTCTGAGGCAGAGAATTCCACACCTTCACCACCCTCTGACTGAAAAAGTTCTTCCTCATCTCCGTTCTAAATGGCCTACCCCTTATTCTCAAACTGTGGCCCCTTGTTCTGGACTCCCCCAACATTGGGAACATGTTATCTGCCTCTAATGTGTCCAATCCCCTAATTATCTTATATGTTTCAATAAGATCCCCCCTCGTCCTTCTAAATTCCAGTGTATACAAGCCCAATCACTCCAGCCTTTCAACATACGACAGTCCCGCCATTCCGGGAATTAATCTAGTGAACCTACGCTGCACGCCCTCCATAGCAAGAATATCCTTCCTCAAATTTGGAGACCAAAACTGCACACAGTACTCCAGGTGCTGTCTCACCAGGGCCCGGTACAACTGTAGAAGGACCTCTTTGCTCCTATACTCAACTCCTCTTGTTACGAAGGCCAACATTCCATTGGCTTTCTTCACTGCCTGCTGAACCTGCATGCTTCCTTTCATTGACTGATGCACTAGGACACCCAGATCTCGTTGAACTCCCCCTCCTCCTAACTTGACACCATTCAGATAATAATCTGCCTTTCTATTCTTACTTCCAAAGTGAATAACCTCACACTTATCTACATTAAACTGCATCTGCCATGTATCCGCCCACTCACACAACCTGTCCAGGTCACCCTGCAGCCTTATTGCATCTTCCTCACAATTCACACTACCCCCCAACTTAGTATCATCTGCAAATTTGCTAATGGTACTTTTAATCCCTTCGTCTAAGTCATTAATGTATATCGTAAATAGCTGGGGTCCCAGCACCGAACCTTGCGGTACCCCACTGGTCACTGCCTGCCATTCCGAAAGGGACCCATTTATCCCCACTCTTTGCTTTCTGTCTGTTAACCAATTTTCTATCCATGTCAGTACCCTACCCCCAATACCATGTGCCCTAATTTTGCCCACTAATCTCCTATGTGGGACCTTGTCGAAGGCTTTCTGAAAGTCGAGGTACACCACATCCACTGACTCTCCCTTGTCAATTTTCCTAGTTACATCCTCAAAAAATTCCAGTAGATTTGTCAAGCATGATTTCCCCTTCGTAAATCCATGCTGACTCGGAACGATCCCGTTACTGCTATCCAAATGCTCAGCAATTTCGTCTTTTATAATTGACTCCAGCATTTTCCCCACCACTGATGTCAGACTAACTGGTCTATAATTACCCGTTTTCTCTCTCCCTCCTTTCTTAAAAAGTGGGATAACATTTGCTATTCTCCAATCCACAGGAACTGATCCTGAATCTATAGAACATTGAAAAATGATCTCCAATGCTTCCACTATTTCTAGAGCCACCTCCTTAAGTACTCTGGGATGCAGACCATCAGGCCCTGGGGATTTATCAGCCTTCAGTCCCATCAGTCTACCCAAAACCATTTCCTGCCTAATGTGGATTTCCTTCAGTTCCTCCATCACCCTAGGTTCTCCAGCCCCTAGAACATTTGGGAGATTGTGTGTATCTTCCTCAGTGAAGACAGATCCAAAGTAACGGTTTAACTCGTCTGCCATTTCTTTGTTCCCCATAATAAATTCCCCTGCTTCTGTCTTCAAGGGACCCACATTTGCCTTGACTATTTTTTTCCTCTTCACGTACCTAAAAAAAACTTTTGCTATCCTCCTTTATATTATTGGCTAGTTTACCCTCGTACCTCATCTTTTCTCCTCGTATAAATTCAATATATGCACAGAAGCATAGCCACTGTCTCATACTGCCAAGGACCTGGTTCAATCCTACCCTATGGTGTTGGTGTGGGGTTTGCATGTCCTCCTAGTGACCATGTAGATTTTCTTTGCACATTCTAGTTTTCTCCTACATCTTAAGGTTGATAGGTTAATTTGTCACTGTAAGTTGCCCTTAATGTGAAGGTGAGTGATAGAATCCTGGAGTAATGGGGAGAGCGTGACGCTTGATAAGAACTTGGGAAGAATAACACATGGAATTAATTAGGATTAGCATAAAAGGATAGTTAATGGATGGCAGGGATTTGTTGGGCCAAAGTGCCTGTTTTCATATTTCTCTTTGATTCGATAACTTTGCCTATCATGTACTCAGACAGAGGATGCGGTGCTATTTCCTTGAGTTTGCCGTGAACAATGTAGGATGGCTAAAATCAGATACAGTGGAAGTGGGACAGAAACTTGACATGACAGATGACAGGAAACTCGGGTCATCTTGTGCACTAAACTGAGGTGCTCTGCAAAGTAGTTACGCAATCTGTTTGGTTTCATAATTATAGAGCACATCGTGAGCATTGAATGCAATGCATTAAAATAGAAGTGCAAGTGAACTGTTCACCTGGAAGGACGATTTGCATTCCTGCCAGGGGGACACAGAGTAGGTAAATGAAGAGGTGTTGTACTTTGCGCAGTTGCAAGGAAAATGTCGTGGGTAGGGGTATGGTTGTTGTAGATGGAAAAACAAGCCAGGGAATGGCTGACGAAACAGTCCCTCTGAAATGTCAGTAAAGGGGAAGGGAATATGTATCTGGCACTGCAATCCCATTGAAGCTTGATATGGAGGATGATCTGTTGAATGAGGAGGCTGGCGGGTGGAAGGTAGGAAAGGTGGAATCCCTATCCTTGTTCTAACAAGGAGGTTGAGAGCAGAAGTGTGGGAAATGCCACAATTAAAGAGAATTGAAGACCCCTCAAAGTTGTGGAAAATCTTATCATTAGAACAGTGTGAGAGGGGAACTGGGAGAATGGAATGGAGTCCTTACAAGAAGCAGGGTGTGAGAAGTAGAGTCAAAATAGCTCTTGTGTATTACAATTGTATATATCTCAATGTGTAGCAGACTACCTTGCATACTATCTTGATGACACCTCTTATGAGGACTTTGTTCCATTATCCTAGTTTCCTCATGCCCATTCTGATGATGAGGCTTTCACAGCAGTGTGTTTGAGATATATATTTTTTTTATCTTACCCGTGGCTTCCCTTCTTCCATAGTTAACTGGGTTCTCAACTACATTCCTTCTGCAAATTACTAGTTGGCTGAACCATCTTATCAACCACTCCACACTTTCTCTTGCAACCATGAAAGGACACAACACCTGTTCTCTTGCCTCCTCCCTTCTCACCACCCAGAGAACCATACAGTCTTTGGTCGCATCGCAGTAATTCATTTACACTTCTTCCAATGTGGTGTCATCCATCCAATGTTCATGATTTGGCCTCCTCTACATTGAAGAAACACATTGGGTAACTGCTCTACAGAACACTTCTGTTCAGTTTGCAAAATAAACTCTAGCTTCCAGGAGTAGCCACTAAAGGATGCATTGAAACTCTATGCAGCCAGTGCAAAAGCTGTGTGGTGACAGCTGCAATGTGAGGTCCTGCTGTAACTGAACACTGAGGGGCTGGGTCTTCTCTGACCAGCACCCAATGGGTGTATTAATCAAAGAGCCCACATGAGTGGCTTTGGTGCTTTGTAAATATAAATTATTGGTTTGATGATACAATGAATGTATTGACTGTATAAAAAGACACATGCTTATTATTGATTGATTCTTTAATATCACATATGACATGTCAAAGTGAAATTCTTTGTTTTACTTACCATACACAAAATAAGCAAAGTGTCGCCATGTATAAAGCGCCGACAAAGTTACAAATGTTCAATGTAGTCCCCAATGGTCCCTCTTAGTTCTCGATGCTCCCCCCCCTTCCCTCCCGCCCACGCTGAGTTCCTCTTTGTTCTCGGCAGCTGGGTCCCTCTTTGTTCTCTCTTACATTTCTTGTATTTATTTTTTAAATTAAATAAAACGTTGAAACTGTGTCCAATTCCCAATAACTAATGTAGGAGAATGAAGACTGCCATGTCATTAGCCTCTTGTATTGTTCTGATGATATCAAATGTAGGCTTAAGTAAAAACACTTCATCTTCTGTCTGGGCACCTGAGCAGTTTATGTTGAATTCAACTTTTTCAGATTTCAGCTTTTTTTTAAACTATAGAATGGGAAAGTCATAGCGTGAAGGCTTTAGATGGGTTGCAATTCCTCAAAAGTGTTCAGGAGAGTTTTCTTAAGCAGTATATGGAGGCCCCCACACATGAGAGGGCAATGCTGTATCTAGTATTGGGAAATTGGGAAGGGCAAGTTAATGAAGTGTGTGTTGAGGAGCCTTTTGGGACCAGTGACCACAGTTCGATTAGGTTTAAGATAGTTGTGGATAGGGATGGAGACGGTCCATGTGTTAAAATGCTCAACTGGGGTAAGGCCAACTTTGAGGGTATGAGAGAAGATCTCACACAAGTTGACTGGAGCAGGTTATTTGAGGGGCAAGGAACATCGGCCAAATGGGATGTTTTTAAAAGTGTGCTGACGAAAGCTCAGGATGTGTACATCCCCATTAGAGTGAAGGGCAAAGCAGGCAAACGTAAGGAAGCTCGGCTGATGAGAGACATTGAGTCGTTAGTCGAAATCAAGAAGGATGCATGGGACAGGTATAGGCAGCTGGGATCAAGTGCATCCCTGGAGGAGTTTCAGGAACTAAGGAGTAAACTAAAAAAGGAAATGAGAAGGGCAAAAAGGGGCCAGGAGATAGCTCTGGCGGTTAGCATTAAGGTCAATCCCAAAAGATTTTATAAATACATAAATACATAAGGGGGAACAGGGTAACTAGAGAGAGAGTGGGACCTCTCAGGAATCAAAGCAATCACCTCTGTGTGGAGCCAATATGACAATAGACAATAAACAATAGGTGCAGGAGTAGGCCATTCGGCCCTTCGAGCCAGCACCGCCATTCAATGTGATCATGGCTGATCATTCACAATCAGTACCCAGTTCCTGCCTTCTCCCCATACCTCCTGACTCCGCTATCTTTAAGAGCTCTATCTAGCTCTCTCTTGAAAGCATCCAGAGAATTGGCCTCCACTGCATTCCGAGGCGGAGAATTCCACGTATTTACAACTCTCTGACTGAAAACGTTTTTCCTCATCTCCGTTCTAAATGGCCTACCCCTTATTCTTAAACTGTGGCCCCTGGTTCTGGACTCCCCCAACATTGGGAACATGTTTCCTGCCTCTAATGTGTCCAATCCCTTAATAAGATCCCCTCTCATCCTTCTAAATTCCAGTGTATACAAGCCTAGTCACTCCAGTCTTTCAACATACGACAGTCCCGCCATTCCGGGAATTAACCTAGCGAACCTACGCTGCACGCCCTCAATAGCAAGAATATCCTTCCTCAACTGCAGAAGGACTTCTTTGATCCTATACTCAACTCCTCTTGTCATAAAGGCCAACATGCCATTAGCTTTCTCCACTGCCTGCTGTACCTGCATGCTAACTTTAAAAGTGACTGAATAAGGACACCCAGGTCTGTTTGTACTTCCCCATTTCCTAACTTGACGCCATTCAGATAATAATCTGCTTTCCTGTTCTTTCCACCAAAGTGGATAATCTCACATTTATCCACATTGAACTGCATCTGCCATGCATCTGCCCACTCACACAACCTGTCCAAGTCACCCTGCATCTTCGTAGCATCCTCCTCACAGTTCACACTGCCACCGAGCTTTGTGTCATAGGACTCACTTTGAGCCACAGGAGATGGGCAAGATCCTAAATGAGTATTTCTCCTCTGTATTTACCGAGGAGAAAGACAGGACGGAAGTTGGAGCAGTCACTGGAAGTGTCTTGAGAGCAGTCAGGGTTACCGTCAAAGAAGTACTGAAGTTACTGTCGTGTTTGAAGGTAGACAAATCTCCAGGACCTGATCAGATATATCCAAGGACATTGCGGGAAACTAGAGAGGAAATTGCGGGAGCCCTGGTTGAAATGTACGAGTCGTCCTTGAATACAGGAAGGCGTTCGACAAGGTTCCGCATGGTTGCTCTGGAACGTTAGATCGCATGGGATCCAAGAAGAAATAGCTAAATGGATAGCAAATTGGCTCCATGGAAGGAAGCAGAGGGTGATGGTGGAAGGCTGCTTCTCGGACTGGAGGCCTGTGACTAGTGGTGTGCCTCAGGGTACGGTGCTGGGCCCATTACAGTTTGTCATCTACATCAATGATTTGGATGGGAACACACAGGGCAAGATTAGCAAGTTTGCTGATGATACAAAAGTTAGTGGTTTTGCAGGTAGTGAAGATGGTTGTGAAAGATTGCAGCAGGATCTGAATCGATTGGCCAGGTGGGCAGAGGAATGGTTGATAGAATTTAATACAGAAAAGTGTGAGGTGTTGCATTTTGGAATGTTGAACAAGGGCAGGACCTACACAGTAAATGGTAGGCCTCTGGGTAGTGTTGTGGAGCAGAGGGATCTAAGAGTAAAAGGTTCCTTCAAGGTCGAGTCGCAGGTAGATAAGGGGTCAAAAAGGCTTTTGGCACTTTGGCCTTCATCAGTCAGAGTACTGAGTATAGATGTTGGGAGGTCATGTTGCAGTTATATAAGACTTTGATGAGACCGCATTTAGAATATTGTGTTCAGTTCTGGGCACCATGTTATAGGAAAGATATTGTCAAGCTTGAAAGGTTTCAGAAAAGATTTATGAGGATGTTGCCAGGACTAGAGGGTGTGAGCTATAGGGAGAGGTTGAGTAGGCTGGGTCTCTATTCCATGGAGTGCAGGAGGATGAGGGGAGACCTTATAGAGGTATACAAAATCATGAGAGGAATAGATTGGGTAGATGCACAGAGTCCTTTGTCCAGAGTAGGGGAATCGAGGACCAGAGGACATAGGTTCAAGGTGAAGGGGAAAAGATTTAATAGGAATCCGAGGGGTAACTTTTTCACACAAAGGGTGGTACAAGCTGCCAGAGGAGGTAGTTGAGGCTGGGACTATCCCAACATTTAAGAAACAGTTAGACAGGTACATGGATAGGACAGGTTTGGAGGAATATGGACCAAACCTGGGCAGGTGGGACTAGTGTAGCTGGAACATGTTGGCCGGTGTGGACAAGTTGGGTTGAAGGGCCTGTTTCCACTCTGCATCTTCTACGACTCTAAATGAATAAAATTATCTCTTTAACAAAAAAATGGACAGGTTTGGAGGGATATGGACCAAGCGCAGGCGCGTGGGACGAGTGTAGCTGGGGCATTGTTGGCCGGTGTGGGGGAATTGGGTCAAAGGGCCTGTTTCCACACTGTATCACTCTATGACTCTATAGATGTTGCTGGTATGTCAGTTTCAATTCGCTTCCTTTCTGCTCTCTCCTTGCCAGCCAGCAATGGTTACCTTGTAATATAGTAATGGTTGCTGTGACAACTTTGATCTGCATCCTATCAGATATTCCCCATGTTCTCTTTACCCCTCTCCCATAATGCAATTTGAACATTTTTCCAGTTCTGAAGGATCATTGACTGTGAAACATTGGCTGTTTCTCGCTCCATGGATGCTATTGGCCTGCTGTGTGTTCCTGGCATTTCCTATTTCTGTTTTGGATCAGCACTTGCTCATTCACATAGCTATACAGAGTATAACGTGACCAGCCATATGGATACGCTACATCGTTTCTATTTTTTATTGAAAAAATATTTTTATCCATACTCCTCTGCACTTTTACTTATGAGATTCAAGAAACATTGATACCTAGCACACTAATTGGCTTTCTTTTAAATGAACATCCAATGTCGACAAGCTGGATTTCACCTATTTTTGATGTGTTACTCTTGATGTTCGTAGCCTTAATATCCATTAGGGTCCCCACTAAAAAATTATGACATTGGCTAAAATAACTTCTAAACAGAATTATAATGGTTTCCACCGGCGCTGCTTTTTCTGTGACTGTAAGCACCACTTCAGCATATTGGCACCTCTAAAAGGTTAATTGTTATTTTCATTTTCCGGCAACGTGATACGTATGTTTATTATTTGTATGTACCAGCACCTTTTTGTCTATAAAAAATAATACTAGTTTATACTCAGACACATGCGCAAAAATGAGGCCATATTTAACTTCTGGCAATCTGTTCTGTACCAATCTGATAAAGGTATTAGTTCTATATTTACTGAAAGGTGACTGAGGGATCCTCATCAGCGACATGTGTTAGCAGAGAGAACCTGTGAATTGGAGGTAGGGGAAGGGGTGGGTTGCAGTAAACTACTAGGACTAGTAGTAAGTGACTATCTTACTGCTGAAACTATTACTACTGAATCTTACTACTACCCTGTCTGAAGAAGGGACTGACCCTTCTCTCCAGAGATGCTGCCTGTCCCACTGAATTACTCTAGCATTTTGTGTCTATTTTAAGTGGCTATAGTTGTTTCCTTCAAGTGTGAAAAACACCGCTTGGTGAAGCAGTGCATATATTAAATTTAATGTTCCCATTGAACATAATTAGAGTAAACCATTTCAATAAATGGATCAGAGATTCATGTTTGCTTGTTCCTTGAGAACAAGTTGTATGGCATTGTTTCCAGCCCAGAGGTTTCTGATCCAACCTGAGCGGCATTATTATGCCTCTAGCAATAGAGCATTGTCAATGGGCCACTTCTGCTTCTTGTATGAATATTTCAGCAGCTAATGGCTGAGGAAAACGCTTCCTGATAGTTTCATCACACTATATTAATGTTGAGAGGTGTCTGAGCAGCCTGCAGTCAATTCTGAAGTTACAAGGTCAGTTCCAAACCAACTGACCTGGTCCTTTGAATAGTGAGAAATGCAACAGTGATGAGCTAGCTTCCAGTTGTACGAAGACTATTCCACCATCCCAAAATGGTATATCTTGCTGCTTTGAATTTCAGTTTATATCTGGAAGGCTAGATATAGGTGTACAACCAATGGTGATGTCATTAGTGTGTGTCTGATGTCAGGAAAAGGTCAGCAAGGAAGTGCCAATTGCATAATGGGCATGATTTCACTTGAAATTATTACTTGTGCAAACTATTGTGGTAAAAAAAAATGTTGCAGAATTGGTGCATTAAAAATTAGTGTTATTTAATTTAACTTGTTATTGAAGATGGTCATTATCTGGCACTTTTGTGGCACAAATGTTACTTGCTACTTAGCCTGTGTCTGAATCATAAACAAGTCTTGCTGCATGTAGGCTTGGATAGCTTCATTTTCCAAACAGTTAAGAATGGAATTGAATATTTTACATTGACTAGTGAGTATTCCAATTCCTGACGTTATGATGGAAGGAAAGGTAACAAGAAGTGGTGTCAAGGTCCAAGATTGTTCGACCTAGAAAACCTACTCTTAGGAACTCTTGCAGTGATGGCCTGGGGCTAGGATGATTAGTCTGCAACCATCTTCCTTTGTTTGAGATATGACTCCAATCATTGTTTTCTACATCATGCCCGTTACCTCGGTTTTAATGAGGTTCATTATGACTTTTTGTGCAGACCAACATATTGGTTGTTAATCAATCAACATTTAAAAAAAAATACACAATTGCTGGAGTAACGCAGTGGATCAAGCAGCATCTCTGGAAGATATGGATAGGTGATGTTTCTGGCTGGACACGTCTTCAGACGTGAAGTCTAAAGAAGGGTCCTGACCAGAAACCTTGTCTGTCCATGTCTTCCAGAGATGCTGTCTGACTCACTGAGTTATTCAGGCACTTTGTGTCTTTTTTTGTAAATTAGCATTGCAATTCCTTGTAAATACATCTTTATTTGAGCAGATTTATGTATTTATCCCTATTAATACAAGCACACTTTGATTTAACAATTTTTATATTATGTGGGTAATAAACACTCTGGCGAACCTGGTGAATTTAAAAGGAGTGAAAAATATGTACGTTCTCCAGACTTCCACTTGCCAAAAGGTTTCCATGTTGCTGACCCTGTTGTTCCGGACCCCAATCCCAGCTCCAGCCACACACCAGGCCGACTGTCCAGACCCCAGTCCGAGCCGCACTTGAGCCCTCGCTCTCCCAACATACGCCACTTGGACTCTAGACCCTCGGCTCATATTCTACACTAATGAGGATGCCAAATGCTGAACGATCAGTATTTCTGAGCAGTCAAATGCTACATTTTATGGGGTTTTGTACTACATTGATAACGCTACTTGAAGATTTTTCTGAGGATTGCAACATTCCGCAATTAAACAACATTAAAATAAGGTTGAAAGTGATCACAGGAGAAAGTGAAATCATTATATTAAGAACTTTCACCTTGTTTGAGGATACCTTAACAAAGACAGTATTATTATAGAAAGTAATGTTGTAATGCAAATAGGTTTGTATATTGATATGACTACTGCTGCTACTCTTTTAGAGTAGATACTATACAATCCCAGCTCCTCATCGTCTAAATGAATTGCTGAACTATGAAGTCCTCCCTGCTGTTGTAATTTCTAATTGCCACTGCTTGTCTAGCTAACTAGTGTCTAGCCACTGCTCTTCACTTAGCCTAGGATTTGCAGAATGTTGGAAATGTTATCTTTCTTTTAGCAGCTGAAACACTTGGCTTTTCAAAACTGACAAGGCAATGGTGAAATATGAACATTGTAATGATAGCTGACTGAATAGTCTCATCTGCACACTTCAGACTTAGTTTTATAGCCTCAACTTTTCTGTTGCTCTCGAACTGAAATGAGCTATTTCTGTTACGTGTGATGGATAATAGTCTCTAGCGTTTTTCAATGCAATTTAATTGACACAGCAATCTTACATGCAAATTAAATGTCAGGTACGGTATGCTCGACGACTTTGATTGAATTCATTAATCTATGAGTTCAAACCTATCCCAGATGGTAAGATTTGAAATTGCAACATGAGGATAAGTTCCTTAATAAAATAGTGTTCTCACTAATTGTTTCCCCTTGCTTCTGGCTCTTTCTTCCAAATGCAGCTTTAATGCATCTCCAACAGATTTGGAGCAAAATAATTGTTCCAATCTTATTGAACAATGACGCAGCTAAATTCGGTACATGTAATAGTCCACTTAGAGGTTTTAAACCAATGAGGGTCCACGTGAGTAGCCACAGGGATACTCTTCAAACAAAACAGTGGTACAAACTCACCTAGCAATGACCAAGCGAGAGTTATTATCCTTCAACAATCTTGGAAGAAAATTAATTGGACATCCTTATCCTTGTGCTGAGCTGTAATAATTTCACAAATGCAGTAAGGGACAGACTTTGCATGTAAAAAAGACAGCTGTTTACTTGAATACAAGAATCTATATACAATAACCTATTTATACATGAAGTCTTTAAACTATTACAGATTGTTTACTCCATTCCATATTATTATTGCATTACTATAAAGCAGGCATAAGGTTTAGGTTAGGTTTATTATTAGGTTTATTATTATTGTCATGTGTGCAAAAATACAGTGAAATAATTTGTTTTGCATTCCACATCCAGGCAGATCATACTACACATACCTAAAGGTACAGAAAGAAAACAGGAAGTAGTATTTAGTGTTACAGCTGCATGGAAAGTTCAAATAAAAAAGTGCAAGGGGAACCACAAGGTAGGTTGAGAGATCAACAACTAGCATGTGAGGGGACTGTTCCAGAGTCTGATATAGCAGGAATTAAACTATGCTAGAGTCCGATGGTACATGCTTTCATACATTTGTAATAGCTCCCTGATAGGAGAGGGGAGAAGAGAGTATTTTTATATTATGTGGGTAATAAACACTCTGGCGAACCTGGTGAATTTAAAGGGAGTGAAAAATATGTGCGATCTCCAGACTTCCACTTGCCAAAAAGTTTCCATGTTGCTGACCCTGTTGTTCCAGACCCCAATCCCAGCTCCAGCCAGACACCAGGCCGACTGTCCAGACCCCAGTCCTAGCCGCACTTGAGCCCTCGCTCTCCCAACATACGCCACTTGGACTCTAGACCCTAGGCTCATATTCTACACTAATGAGGATGCCAAATGCTGAGCAGTCAGTGTTTCTGAGCAGTCAAATGCTGCATTTTCTGGGGTTTTGTGCTACATTGATAACGTTACTTGAAGACTTTTCTGAGGATTGTTGCATTCTGCAATTAAACAACATTAAAATAAGGTTGATAGTGATGACAGGAGAAAGTGAAATCATTATAAGAACTTTCACCTTGTTTGAGGATACCTTAACAAAGACAGTATTATTATAGAAAGTAATGTTGTAATGCAAATAAGTTTGTATATTGATATAGCTACTCAGTAATAATACTCTTTCACTCTCCATTTAGCAACAGGAGCTGCCATTTTTAATCCTGAGCACCATGCTGCACAAACTAAACAGAGACCGTTCTTATCTTTTTTTCCAATCAAGCACTAGGTATTAACTGCCCAAAATGTTCACCGTGCAACATTCTGGGGATTGTAGTTTGAGGGAGCTCTTTGGATGAAGGCGCGAAACGGGCTCAAACCCCCAAAGGACGACATTGCCCGGCATGCACTGGTGGCAGCACGCATGCGTTCCAACTTTTCGCACAGGCTGAAGGGAACAATAGGGACAAGGCTCCGTCAGCTGAGCTGTAGTTCGACTTGTGTGCGGGATTTTGGCTTTTTATTTGGGTGATTATTTTAAAGCACGAATATTATCTAGAGTTGAGGTAACTGAGAGCCGTGCAATGACATTGTGACTGATAATTGAATCCGCGTCCCCCCCCTCCCCTCTCTATTATTTCTTTCCTTTCTAGAATTTTCCATCGGCGGCTGATGGGAAATTTTCGGTATGTGTGTGCGTGCGCGCGCGTCGCCACTTTTCCTGCGACTGGTCTTCTGCGTTTTCTTCACAAACCCGTCAGCTCGGGTCAAATACCAGCATCACTTCGCGTGTTTTTTTTCCTCTCTCCGCTGCATGTGCGTACGGTACAACATTGACTGGGTTTAAAGCGAAGCGTTCGGGGGCGGCCGCCTGTTTGTATTTACCTGCCGGCGCGGCTGAGCGGGCGGACGCGAGGCTCCGCACTGTGGCTGTGCCGCTCGCGGCGGGCTGTGCTGCAGCGGGCGGAGGGATACCTCTCCTCTCCGCCATCGCATCCTCGCCACAGAAAATAACTTGCAGCCGAGGCTCCCCTGGTTAAAATTGCACTTGATTGAAATTTTAGGTGGATTGCATGCAGTCTCTCAACATTTTCTTCCCAGTGTAGGTTTGATACCGATGTACTTTGCGACCGTTTGGCGGCAGGATACACGAATCAATAGGCTTTTTTTTCCGCAATAACTGTTAACAACGTAACTTTATTTTTATTTTAATTGCGTTTACAATATTCAATGCTGAGTTGTTTGTAACCTTTAATGGCTTCGCGCGAGGTTGCTAAAACCTGCATTGTCGCGACCCCAAGGTGGTGGTTTTCGTGTAAACCTAACTTGTCGAGTGGTCCTGCGATTGACGGGCCAATGGATAATCCAGTGGCTCGGTCGGAGCTCCGGTGTGGCCATTCAGCTCCTGGGAGGCGGGGCGTCAATTAGTAAGTTAGGCTGAGGGAAAAACATTCTTGCAGAAGGGAGTGTAAAGTCGCTGGCGAATAAAAATGGAAGAATGAATCGTCATGTGCACGAATTTTTACCTCTCTCCGCATGAAGTTTGAATGATTATAATTATCAATTGTGCTAGAAACAGTTGATACTTTTTGTAGAGTGCTTGAACATATTGCATTAATTTTGAATTTTTATCAAAAATCACATTTTTGAATCGCTTGATAATATTTATAAACTAACAAGTAGATCAATACTATTTCAAAAATCTATGGTTAGAACTTAAAGATTAAACCTTATTGGTAAATTATGAAGATAATTTTGTAGTGCACGTGATTAAGGTGAAGTCACAAGAGACTGCAGATGCTGTAATCTGGAGCAAAACTGCTGGAGGAACTAAACGGGTCGAGCAGTATCTGTGAAGGCAAAATAATAATTAATGTATTGGCCTGAAATGACGATTATTTAAATGATAACACTGAATTTGTTTAAACTAGAAACCTGTCAATTCTTCTGTAGACATTAATTTTTGGAAAGTTCATGAAGAATGCCATTTGAATTGCAGACTTAGCAATAAAAAATATTCCTCCGTATCACCAGACTCAAGTTCCATATGCACTTGTGTATTGAAGAATTTTACATATATGTGAATGCACCTTTTTGACAGCAATGACAAATTCGTCTTCTGTTTTAGAGATCAAATAAACTCAAATGTGATGAATGCAGGATTGTAATTATTTTCTCCAGATAAATCATTATTGGAAGGAATTTAGGAACTTTGGGAATAGGGAAATAAAATGTTATTGAGGGATAAGTGATTTATAACAAATGTTCATTACCAAGTTAGCAATCAAAAGTGCTTGATTCATGATTTGAAGATGTTCAAATTTCACTATGGTTAGTGTCAAGAATGGGGACAATTGCCACTGTTTCTTAAGGAATATTCTTATCCATTCTGGCCTGGGTGTGACTTCAGACTGCCTTTGTGTTTGAAATGGCACACCGAGTCACTTAATTAAAAGAGAATAGACATTGTCTGGCAATAAATCTGGGCATTGCCAAAAACACCTTTACCTTGTAAGTGAATTAAAGAAAAGTACAATTTAAAGGTAAAAGTTGCACTTTTGATCATTTCCATATATGATTAGCATTTTTTAACAACAGTCTGTTGTGATGTTTATTAGCTTGGTATTTTCCATTATTTTGTGAACCTTGTAGGTCACGGTAATGCCTGTTTGACTTATTCATAGATCGGAAAAGGAGAGGAACTCTTATTACTGAGGACCCAAAACATTAGGAGGAAGAAAAAGAGTAAGTTTTAAAGTAACTTTGGGGAAGTAGGATTGCTTATGATATTTTTTAGTCACTATTGTTTGTAAGTGCCAAAACAAAAACACCTGTAGAATATATTGCCCATTGTGGGGTATGTTTTTCTTTCACTTTGCAGAGGTATGTCTGGATGGATGTTGATAAAAAACATTATCTTTGACCTTGCTCCCAGTTGCTAATGTGATATTTTATACAGTATTCAGTGTAAAAATGCATTGAATTTTTGGGTATTGAGACTTAATCTGCCCTTTTTCTTTAGTTATAAGGGAGCTAGTTTGAATGTTGAACAGCTATAAATTACCTTGCATTAATACATGCTTATCACCTGCAGATTAGATTTCTGTCGGTGCAAAATCCAAATTATTTATAGATAGTTGTGCCGTTTCCCATGTTTTTATAACCTTAATTATGCACATGGTGATTGATGAATTGAGGTACACTCTTTGTATTATGTTCGTATGTTTTAAATTTTAAACTAGAGAATCACTGATGGGTTATTTTAGAAGTTGACAAGCAGAAAAGGCCATCTGGAGGGAGGGAAGGGGGGAAAGAAAGTCTTGCAGGTGAAAAAACTGCTTGATGTAACCCCGCAGCAATAAGGTGCTATTGTCTCTTAAGAACACAGGCTCCCTACAGCAGGTCAATGGAAATTGCCAAGCAATTAATTATTTTGATACTTGTGCAGTGATATTCTATTAAACAATGTTTATTCACCTTAAGTATGTTTGATTGCATTAACAAAATAAGCCCACAGCTATTAAAAACCTTTATTCCTGTATTGAAATCTTGTGGGAAAACTTATTTTGTTATTGCAAGTCTGAAACACTCTAGCCACTACTCGCTGTTTGCCCATTGATACATTTGTTTTTATAAACCATCTTTCTGTAACATGAGGTTTAAGAATGAAACTATCAAGTTAAAGCAGAACAACCTGTATTTTGTAAACATGATAAAATATGTAGTGAATAGAGTAGTTTCCTGTGCTTGTTTAATTTATTTCTCTAAACGTTAGCTTACAAACCCAATCGGCTTCTTACATCTTTAGTTTGACACGTTTGGTTAAGAGTAAATATTTAAAGTTTAAATCGGTTAAATAAACCTTTAGTTGTGCTAGTTTTGCCTTTCTGTTAATATTGTAATGAGCATTCATTGATAATTAGATAAGTTGCAGTATTATTTGAATGGCCTATTAAAAATTGATGTTGACTGATGATCATAATGCATTATTGTGCTTGCATGTATCTTAATGGCTGTCAATTTTATATTGGGCACTTAAGTTATTCCATTTTGATATGCTCACATTGCTGTCAGGGACATGATACATTGAAGAGCTGTATTCCTTCTGGTCAAGGTACTTCCAGAATAATGTCTCAGAATTTAGTAACAATGATAATGAAGAATGAATTATATATTGTCAAGTCAGGGTTGTGTTTGACTAGGAGGGGATACTTTAGTTTATTACTGTTATGTATTGAGGTACAGTGAAAAGCTTTTGTTTGCTTCTTGTCCATTCAAAGAAAAGACTACACATGATTACAATCAGGCCGTCCACTGTGTACAGATAAAGGGTGTAACATTTAGTGCAAGGTAAAATCTAATTAAAGATAGTTCAAAGCAGGGCTGTGGAGTCAATACACAAAACATCCGACTCCTTGATTTCTTGTGTCCCCGACCCCATGTTAATGCTGTAGCGCTGGCGGCACGGGGCCAAGGTCAGGGCCGTCTTTACAGCATTATGGGCCCCGGGCAAAGCAGTGTACTGGGGCCCCTACGACAACTACTCACAGGAATAAAAATGTAAATGGTCGATAAAATTAAACACCCCCCTTTCCCCAGCACGCCCATTTCCCCCACTCTCTCTTCCCCCCCCACCACCAACCCCCACCCTTGCTGTCCCCCTCCCCAGTCCCACTCTGCCTCCTCCCACCCCCACTCTCTCCTCCCACCCTCCCCGTCGCCCCCACCGTTACTCTCCCCCACCAGCCCCCCCCCCCCCCCCCCCCCCCCCCCCCCCCCCCGTCGTGCTGGCGAAAAGCACTTACCGAAAAGCACTTAGTGATGGACTTAGGGTGCTACATTGTTGCGAAAAGCACTTACAGATCGCTGTGAGAAGCACTTAGGGATGGAAAAGCAAAGCACTTAGGGAGCTAATTGTTGCGAAACATCGCTGTGAGAAGCACTTGGGGATGGAAAATGTTGCGAAAAAAACACTGGGACCGAAAATGTTGCGAAAAAATCACTTATTGAACCTACATTTTTAAAGTAGTATTTATTTATTGCAAGTCACTTAACATACACAGATCAGTATGGGGCCCCTATGCTCGTGGGGCCCCGGGCAAGTGCCCATCAGGCCCATGCGTTAAGACGGCCCTGGCCAAGGTGAGTGGCACCCTCTCCCCTTCCCTGTCCCCCCGCCCACGGCCCCGGGAGACGCACCCCGCCAGGCAACGGTCTTCGTCAGTTGGAGAGGGTTGCCGCGCCCGCAGGATTGTCAGTTGGGGGAGGGTTGCCCCAGGAGAGGCCCGCAGGAGAGATTTGGACCCAACGGGTCTACTTGGTCTAGTAGAAATTAAAATTAAATGCATAGGTAGTTCAGTTTGCTACAAAAGTACATACCTAAAATCTATTAATAACTTGTCCTTAGGAACCGAATTGCTTCTGCCAGATCCTCTTTCATTGAAGCCCTTAAATCTGATTTAATTATTTTCAGTGCGGAGAACAGCCTCTCCATGCTGACCTGAGTGGGTGGCATGGCTGTTACTATTATAGCGGCAAATTTTACTATTTCTGGATAAGCAGGGATGACTTCTTGTACTGTAAGTTTAGATGAGCAATCATATTTCTCTACTACTTTTAAACCACCATGAAAATCTTGCTTAAATTCCATTAGTTTAATATCAAAAAGCTGCCTTCGCATTCGCACATTTAAACGGGAACGTTTTGCTCTCGACTGTTCAATTTTATCTAAATACTAGACCAAGTGGACCCGTTGGGCCCTTTCCTCGTAGAGGGGGAACAGGGAAGGGGAGAGGGTGTCGTCACTGAGTGAGCCCTGGACTCAAAGCCTGTATTGGTGTAGCACCCTCAAGCCCCCCCACTCAATCCCCCTTATCCCCCCTCCTCCCCCCACTGACCCACTCCATCCCCCCTACCCCACCCCCACTTGTCCCTCCCCTGCCCCCACTCCCCCAGCCCTGCCTCCACCCCAACGCTGACTGCCGACGTGCGAGTCTGCCGGGGCCGGGCGAGAGGCGAGGTGAGAGGGGAGGGGAGGTGAGAGGGGCGGCGAGTGAAGAGGGGACGACTGAGGCCGGGCGGGCGGCAGCCATCTTGTTTTGGCGAGTGAGGAGCAAATGAAGTTGAACGTGGAGCATTGTGACGTCAGACGCTGAGGAGTTTCAGGAAATGGGCTAGAAAGTGAATTTTTAAACTTTAAAATGTCTAGCTTTAAAAATGTAGCTTCAATTTGTTACATAATATGCCCAGGATAATGGAGAGTAACGTGGTGCAAAAATTATGACGCTACGGTGTACCGTTTTGGCTGCGCGGAGCACCAAAGTTATAGTGTGCACAAACACACATAGATATAGATATAGATTTTGCAAAATCTGACTTCATCATTTGAAGAGGATGATGATTTGGTACTCCCATGATCTTCATTTTGTGGTTCTTCTGACTTTTCAGGTAGTAGCCCTTTTATACGAACTGCAACTTCACAGAGGGCCTCTTTTTTAGCAATTTGATCTTCGCTCAACAAGATTCGGTTCATTGGATCTACGTAGTCAGCAGCTAATAAGATCCGATTTTCAAGTAGCAGACCCACTCTTTTCTTCATTGACGATACAATTCCTTCAGCAATTAATCCTCCAGCTTTGGATAGGTGAAATATTAAATTTTTCCACTCCCATAAGAATGTACCAGGAGTTAAATCCTCTGCTTGCAGCTTTTTGGTGACTGCATAAGGGTGAGCAAGCAGAGCTTCTAATTGTGATACCTCCCATCATTGACTTTCAGTCAGTAAGACCTTGGAATTAACAATGTCTTCTAGAAAGAGTTTTAGGTCAAGCAAACGCTTAACCATCATATATGTGCTGCGCCAACGAGTTGCTTAATCCAAAATAGCTCCGTTTCCTGCACGTTTCTGGAGGATAGCATCAATTTTAGAGGTCCTGGCTGCTGTGGCTACTTGCCTCCCCTTACCTATCAGAGTAGCTGCATGGCATTCTTTCAATCCATCTCTTATTGCTAGTTGCAATGTATGTACAGCACGACACATATGTTGGATTAGACAGAGCTGAGATGCCTCCTCAACAATATTATCTAAAGTTTCATGGTTCTGTTCTATTTCTGCTATTTTAGTTTCAGAATCTGCATCAGAGATCCCCCTTTCAGTAGTGACATTTTCTTCTTCAACTTTATTAATCTTTTTTATTGTGCTTGGCATATTTGAAGCATTATCAGTGACGATGCATAGAATCTGGTCTTAATTTCAAATCTTTCAAAATTTCTTCCACAAAGTTCTGGAGTAAAATGATGTCATGATGTGCCTTGGTGTCCTTTACTCCAAATGTCCGAGTTACTATTTTATTTTCATCAACAAATCTAGCATTGATGGTAAAATAGTTAACTCTGTGACGAGTGGTGGCATCCATTTTAATGAACAATAACCGCCCTTAAGAGTTTTTGGAAGCTTTTCCTTTTCATTCTCGGCTTCTTCAAGAATAAGTTTTCTGATACTCTCCCTTGCCAGAGAAACTCCTAGTTTCTTAGCCATTTCTCCATTTAGGCCTGGAAAGGCTGGTTGTGAAAATAAAGTTACGGCTATACCATTTCTTATAACAAGTTCGATAAGGTGTTTCTTAAACATTTCTGTGGTCATTGTTACAGTTACTTTGTCTGTAGTAATGAACCTTGTAAGTGAAGCTTGTCCAAGTTGTCCTTCAAGAGATTTTTTTTTGCTGACTTTAATTTAGTTGGACGTTTTACGTTTTTATGTTTTTCTCGGTCTAAGGTAACATGTGCTGTACTGGAGCTCCACCATCACTCTTATCCAGGGCTTGTCCCATTTTCAGCCCTCTTTATTACTATTAATTTACACAGACCCCGAGTAGTCTGAGCTGCTCAATTCACAAGAATCGATTCCAATTTTCACAGACCGCACAAAGTCTGATCTATTCAATTCACAGAATTCGTCATCTGGTGTTGTCTTCTTAAAGGATCTCGGCAGGGAACCAGATCATGTACCAATTTCTCTTTATTATGTATGCGGGAGTGGGAGAGCTACATTCTCGTTGCCCCTCGCGGTCCCACTCAATAGTATTGAGCAAAAACTGTACATTTATACCTGATTTTTCACAGGTTAATCACACAGTCAGTACATTCCTACGCACGTTTCCTCAGCACACCCCTCCACTAGCTCTTATCTTTCCTGGCACCAGTTCTGATCTTGTCTGGATCACACTTGTCTTTCAAAGTGGTTTGACTTGGCAATCGGGTGTCTTATCTTTTTTTAGTCCCAACATCCTGAAACTGTTTCTTTTGTCATGCATTAAAATGCAATTTCAGTTACTGCATTTTATCTTGTTTCCACATATTTCCTGCATGAGCTGTTCTTTAACCTTTTCAGTTCTAAACTCTTTCACTGACATAATTTACTTACCTTGACTAACTCACTTTAGTAGTCTCTATTCATTGGTAATAATTAAATAATTTGAGGAAACTTGTTTTAAGGAATTAGTGGGGTCAAGAGGATGCAGCCCCCCTTGTTAGTTTAGGTTAGGTTAAAGGGGGGGGGGGGTCAAGAGAACACAGCCCCCTGTTAGCTTAGGTTAGCCGGTGTTTACTATACTTTTACCTAAATGAGCCCTAACCTTTTTCTTTCATCTTTCAACCCCTTACTAACTTTTTAACCTAAAATATTGTGTCAAGCATCCCACTGAAAATAGAAATTATGTTTTGTATTGACGAAAAATTACCAAATTCTTTGACGCTTTGCCAAGACTAATGTTTACTGCTGTTGAGAAGGAATTAATCATCACTGATGATTTATTTTGCAGTAAATCATGAAAATTCATAATCTGTATTCATTTATAATATATTTCCCCATAAATGAATGACTAAATTTACCGTTTAAATTCAGAAATTATCCAGGCATGTTCCCAGGTGAAGGGAAATCAGCTGGTGATGGCGTTTGTTTATGTTTTGTTTCTCGTCGTTCTGCCGCCAGATGGCAGCACTGATGTGATTTCTCATTCTCTCAGGTGGAAGTAAAGAGTGCTGTATGTTTAAAAAGTGTTTTTTTCCCCCCCGATTTACGTAGTCTCTGAAATTTATGTTGAGGTCGGAGTCGGGACTTTTTTTCTGATTCCAGCAGCAACAAAATTGTTCCGACTCCACGCCTCTGACTCCACAGCCCTGGTTCAAAGGTGTCCAATAAGGGAGGGTCAGGGATGGGATATCAGGGCCATTCTCTAGCTGATGAGAGGACTGTTCAGTTGCCTGATAACAGCTGGGAAGAAACTTGCTGAATCTGGAGGTATGTGTTTTAAGACCTCTTGACCTCTCGTTTGATGGGAGAAGAGAGTGAATGGGGTGGGACTGGTTCTTCATTATGCTGGTGGCTTTGCGGTAGCTTAATGTGTGAATGGAGTCGATGGGAGGTTGGTTTGTGTGATAGTCTAGGCTGCATCCATAACTCTGCAATTTCTTGCAATCTTGGATGGAGCTGTTTCCAAACCATGCTGTGATCATCCCGATAAAATGCTTTCTACGGTGCTTCTTTAGAAGTTGGTGAGGGTTGTTGGGGACATGCTGAACTTCCTAAGCCTTCTAAGAAAGTGAAGGCGTTGGTATGCTTTCTAGGCCATGGCCTGGCTATAGGGGTGGTGACATTGCAATATGCCTGCTGTTCTTGGCCTATGGTGGTAGATATCATGGGTTAGGGGATTAAGTTGTAGTAACCTGAGTAAATAACTGCTATGAATTTGTAGATGATAAATACTAGCTGTGCTGTGTCATTGATGGCAGGGCTACAAATCTAATAGGTTGCTTTATTGAGGATGGTATCGAGCTGTTTGAATTTTGTTGGAGTTATGTTTATCCAAGCAAATGCAAAGTATTCTATTATGTTTCTGGTTTTACCTTTTTAGAAGGTGGTAAGGTTTAGGGGTGTCAAAGGATGGATCACTGCCTACACAATAATCATAATTTCATCTTCTCTAGCTACTATAGCTTGCGGTAGATCCAAATACATTTCTCCTCCAGTGGGAACATGCCAGGATAGTGATTCTGAAAGAAATGAATGGTAATGCTGTTGAATGTCAAAGGTAGATTGTTTGTATCTTTGAGGTGATGATCATTGCTTTGGTTAAGCTACATTGTTACAGCTTTGCATCTTTTTTCTTGGGTGGAATAAAGCGAAACTAAGCAAGATGAACAGCAAATAAAGAAAACTTTAAGTTAACTAACCCCATAAACAGCGAATTGTATCAAATTTCTTCAATCTTATCACAAATAGTCATGGTAGTGGAAAATTGATCAACTTAATTTGTTAAGGAATTGTGAATGGAATTGAATGTTGTGCAAATATCTGCTAAGTTTCTGCTTTTGACCTTTATAGTGGATGGAGGTCAAGATGGGCCAAGGAAACTGCCCTGAGGAACTCCTGCAGTGCTGACATGGACTAGATA
The DNA here is from genome assembly GCF_053455715.1 of Rhinoraja longicauda. Lineage (NCBI taxonomy): Eukaryota > Metazoa > Chordata > Chondrichthyes > Rajiformes > Arhynchobatidae > Rhinoraja > Rhinoraja longicauda. The sequence continues at coordinate 15,451,864 of NC_135978.1, forward strand.
TTATTGACTTCCAACAAATACGATGATCTTTCTTTGTACAATAATCCAATGCACAATTTTCTCCCTGCTGCCATTCAACTTCAATTTTACCAAGGTTCCTTGCTCTCAATGAAACCAACTGTTCTTGACTTTTTTTGAAATTCAACAGACAGATTGAGAGTGTAGGGATTTGAGAATAATAGGCTGGCATTGTAGAAAACTGGAGAAGTTAGCCCTTGGGTTGGCAAGCTGTGTCTAGCGGGTCACTGCAGGGATTGGAGCTTAGGCCTCCCCTGTCATGACATGAAACGAAGTGGAAATGTGTCTGGTGAAGAGGATTGTTAAAAAGTTTCAAGCAGAAAGACAAATAATAAGTGTACAATAATGCAGGTGACCCCCATGTTACAGGGTTTGATTGCATTCTGACAAAAATGGTCCATAGCGACTTTATAATATGACTAGCAAAGCGGGCCCGTTGGGCCCGTCCCCACACCCCCCATTCTCTCCTCCCCCAGCCCCACTCTTACTCTCCAAGTGTGCCCGTTGGGCCCGTCCTCCTGATGTGTGTGTCAAGTGACCACTATAACTGTCTTTTTTTTTCTTCTTCCTAATCAGATGTGCAGCACTTTGGTCAACGTGGGTTGACTTGACTTGACTTGACTTGCAATAACAAAAAAGACTACTTGGAAACTTTTCGAAACAATGTAGCCGTCACAAGCTGAAGACTGAATCTGCACCGCAGCGCCCCCCTGAAAAGGGGGGGGGGGGCAGCGCTTTAAAACCTCTGTAACTTAAAAAACACGCGACCAAAGTAAATGAAAATATCACGGCCGATCGTTCGGGAGGTTGGCGATTAAGGCGGTGCGAAAACCGTTGCGTCACGGTTGACCGTTTTGCCGCAATCGCTGTTACGAATAAATATACACACGATATATTCAGGTCAAACCCAAAAAAAATAAATATATATATTCACAAGATCTGAGTTTTAATAGTATACTAGAACAAGTGTGCCCTTTCAAAGCGGGCCCGTTGGGCCCGACCCCACACCCCCCATTCCCTCCTCCCCCAGCCCCACTCTTACTCTCCAAGTGTGCCCGTTGGGCCCATTCTCCTGATCTGTGTCTGTCATGTGACCACTATAACTGTCTTTTTTTTTCTCTTCCTAATCAGATGTGCATTTCTTCCTAATCAGATGTGCAGCACTTTGGTCAACGTGGGTTGTTTTTAAATGTGCTATACAAATAAAACTGACTTGACTTGACTTGACTTGACTTGCAATAACAAAAAAGACTACTTGGAAACTTTTCGAAACAATGTAGCCGTCACAAGCTGAAGACTGAATGCACTGCAGCGCCCCCCTGAAAAGGGGGGGGCAGCGCTTTAAAACCTCTGTAACTTAAAAAATACGCGACCAAAGTAAATGAAAATATCACGGCCGATCGTTCGGGAGGTTGGCGATTAAGGCGGTGCGAAAACCGTCGCGTCACGGTTGACCGTTTTGCCGCAATCGCTGTTACGAATAAATATGCACACGATATATTCAGGTCAAACCCAAAAAAAATAAATATATATATATTCACAAGATCTGAGTTTTAATAGTATACTAGCAAAGCGGGCCCGTTGGGCCCGTCCCCACACCCCCCATTCTCTCCTCCCCCAGCCCCACTCTTACTCTCCAAGTGTGCCCGTTGGGCCCGTCCTCCTGATCTGTGTATGTCAAGTGACCACTATAACTTTCTTTTTTTTTCTTTCCTAATCAGATGTGCAGCACTTTGGTCAACATGGGTTGTTTTTAAATGTGCTATACAAATATAATTGACTTGACTTGACTTGACTTGCAATAACAAAACAATCAGTGCTTTTCTGGAAACTTTTCGAAACAATGTAGCCGTCACAAGCTGAAAACTAAATCCTTTTCTGGAAACTTTTCGAAACAATGTAGCCGTCACAAGCCACAAGCTGAAAACTAAATCTGCACCGCAGCGCCCCCCTGAAAAAGGGGGGGGGGGGGCAGCGCTTTAAAACCTCTGTAACTTAAAAAATACGCGACCAAAGTAAATGAAAATATCACGGCCGATCGTTCGGGAGGTTGGCGATTAAGGCGGTGCGAAAACCGTCGCGTCACGGTTGACCGTTTTGCCGCAATCGCTGTTACGAATAAATATGCACACGATATATTCAGGTCAAACCCAAAAAAAATATATATATATATTCACAAGATCTGAGTTTTAATAGTATACTAGCAAAGCGGGCCCGTTGGGCCCGTCCCCACACCCCCCATTCTCTCCTCCCCCAGCCCCACTCTTACTCTCCAAGTGTGCCCGTTGGGCCCGTCCTCCTGATCTGTGTATGTCAAGTGACCACTATAACTTTCTTTTTTTTTCTTTCCTAATCAGATGTGCAGCACTTTGGTCAACATGGGTTGTTTTTAAATGTGCTATACAAATATAATTGACTTGACTTGACTTGCAATAACAAAACAATCAGTGCTTTTCTGGAAACTTTTCGAAACAATGTAGCCGTCACAAGCTGAAAACTAAATCCTTTTCTGGAAACTTTTCGAAACAATGTAGCCGTCACAAGCCACAAGCTGAAAACTAAATCTGCACCGCAGCGCCCCCCTGAAAAAGGGGGGGGGGGGGGCAGCGCTTTAAAACCTCTGTAACTTAAAAAACACGCGACCAAATTAAATGAAAATATCACGGCCGAGCGAGCGCGAGATTGGCGATTGAGGCGGTGTGAAAACCGTCGTGCTACGGTCCGCCGTTTTGCTGCAATCGCTGTTACGAATATATCAGGCCAAACCACAAAAAAAAATATACACAAGATCTGAGTTTTAGTATTATACTAGACAAAGTGGGCCCGTTGGGCCCATTCCCCACTCCCCCATTCTCTCGTCCCCCATCCCCACTCTTACTCTCCCCACACTCTCCCCTTTGGCCCGTCCATTGTATCCGGGAGGGGGTGAGGGAGTGAAGGGGGGAGGGAGGGAGAGGGAGGTTTGGGGGAGGGAGTGGTGGAGGGAGGGATGTGTTGAGGATGGAGGGTGGAGGGAGGGGGGGAGGGCGATGAGAGATGGGGTGGTATTTGTGGAGGGAGGGGGGAGAGGGGAGGGGAGGGATATGGACCTCCCCTTTTCCCAGTACCCCTCTTTCCCCCGTACCCCTCTTTCCCCCACCACCAATTCCCCTCCGCACTACCCCTGTTGCCCCATTCCCCATTCTCAGCCCCCCCCCATTTTCTCTCCCCCAGACACACTCTTAGCATCAGTTAAAGGCCCGGGGGGGGGGGTTGCGGGTGATCGGATCAGTGAAAAGTCCGGTGGGGGGGGGGCTTCGGGAGATCGCATCATTCAAAGGCCCGGGGGGGGGTGGGGGAATAGCGGGGAGATGTTCTCCCGGGTGTGGGAGAGAGGAGAGAAGCAAGGGGAGAGAGGAGAGGTGAGCCGGTGATCGCGGGCTGGCGCCGCTAACGGCGTCCATTGTTTTGGTGCGAGTGAGGAGATGCCGCGCATGCGTGCTGAGTACAGAGTGAGGCGATTCCGCGCATGCGTACTGAGCACTGCCGCACCGCAGCGCCCCCCTTCTGTCAAAACTTCGATAAATGAGGGGGGGGGGGCAGCACTTTTAAACCTCTGTAACTTAAAATATGCGTCCGAATTAAATAAAAATATCATTTTCCAGCAGCGAACCGCGTGCTGATTAAGGCGGTACAAAAACCGTGGCGCTACGGTTCACCGTTTTGCCGGAATTGCCGTATTCAGCCGACATCAGTGGAATATATATATATATACATACAAGATCTGAGTTTTAATAGTATATACTAGCACAAGTGTGCCCGTTGGGCCCGTCCTCGTAGGGATCCATTGTAAGCGGGAGGGGAGTGGGGGGTAGGGAAGGGGGAGGGAGGGAGGAGGGGAGGGATGGGGGGAGGGGAGGGGGGAAGGGAGGGAGGGGTAGGGGAGGGGAGGGGGGAGGGAGAGGGGAGGGGGGGGAAGGGGAGGGGGGAAGGGGGGAGGGAGGGGTCCTCCCCTTTTCCCAGTACCCCTCTTTCCCCGTTGGGCCCGTCCTCGTAGGGTTTCCATTGTAACCGGGAGGGGAGGGGAGGGAGGGGAGGGGAGGGAGGGGAGGGGAGGGAAGGGGGAGGGAGGGAGGAGGGAAGGGGGAGGGAGGGAGGTGTGGAGGGAGGAGGGGAGGGGGAGGGAGGGGGGAAGGGGGGGAGGGAGGGGGGTGGGGAGGGGGGAGGGGAGGGGGGAAGGGTGAGGGAGGGGGACCTCCCCTTTTCCCAGTACCCTCTTTCCCCGTTGGGCCCGTCCTCATAGGGTTTCCATTTTAACCGGGAGGAGGGGAGGGAGGGAAGGGGGAGGGAGGGAGGTGTGGAGGGAGGAGGGGAGGGAGAGGGGGGGAGGGAGGGGGGGAGGGGAGGGAGCAGGGGAGGGGGGAGGGAGAGGGGAGGGAGGAAGGTAGGGGGGGGAGGGAGGGAGGGTGGAAGGGGGAGGGAGGAGGACCTCCCCTTTTCCCAGTACCCCTCTTTCCCCGTTGGGCCCGTCCCCGTAGGGTTTCCATTGTAACCGGGAGGGGGGAGGGAGGGTGGAAGGAGTGGGGAGGGGGAGGGGGAGGGGGAGGGGGAGAGGGATGGAAGGGTGGAGGGAGGGGGGAGGGATTGGGGGAGGGAGGGATGGAGGGAAGGAGGGAGGGGTGGAGGGAGGGTGGAAGGAGGGGGGAGGGGGAGAGGGATGGAAGTGTGGAGGGAGGGGGGAGGGAGGGAGGAATGGAGGGAAGGAGGGGGAGGGAGTGGGGAGGGTTGAGGGAGGTGGGGAGGGGGAGGGAGTGGGGAAGGAGGGGGGAGGAAGGGGTTGAGGGGTGAAGGGGGACCTACCCTTTTCCCAGTACCCCTCTTTCCCCCACCACCAAGCCACCTCCGCAACGACCCCTGTTGTCCCCCTCCCCAGTCCCCATTCTCAGACCCCCCCCCAGTCCCCATTCTCAGACCCCCCCCATTCTCTCTCTCCCCCAGACACACTCCAAGTGCTGTTTCGCAACACTTGCTCCGGTGGCCCACGAGCATAGAGGCCCCATGCTGATCTGGAGGGAGGAGGGGAGGGGGAGGGGGAGGGGGAGGGGAAGGGGGGAGGGGGAGGGGAAGGGGGGGAGAGGGGAGGGAGCAGGGTGGGGGGGAGGGAGGGGGAGGGGAAGGGGGGAAGGGGGAGGGAGGGGGACCTCCCCTTTTCCCAGTACCGCTCTTTCCCCGTTGGGCCCGTCCTCGTAGGGTTTCCATTGTAACCGGGAGGGGAGTGGGGGGGAGGGAAGGGAGGTGTGGAGGTGTGGAGGGGGGAGGGGAGGGGATGGGGAGAGAGGGAGGGGGGAGGGTAGGGAGGGGTTATGGGGGAGGGAGGGGGACCTCCCCTTTTCCCAATACCCCTCTTTCCCCGTTGGGCCCGTCCCCGAGGGGTGAGGGAGGTGGGGAGGGATGGGGAGTTAGTTGGGGAGGAGGGGGGGAGTGAGTGGGGATGGAGGTGGGAAGGAGTGGGGAGGAAGGGGTTGAGGGGGGAAGGGGGACCACCACTTTCTTTTTTCGAAACACTTGCCCCGGTGGCCCACGAGCATAGGGGCCCCATGCTGATCTGTGTATGTTAAGTGACTTGCAATAAAAAACACAACTTTAAAAAACAATCAGCTGCTTCTCACAAGCATTGTGACGTCACAAGCTGAAGACCTTGAAAAAATTTGTAAAGAGTAGACACCCAATAGCAGCTGCTTGTCCATTGTGACATCACACGCTGAAGGGGGGGGGGGGACGGGGGTCAGCTCGAGCTCATCTCACAGGGGCATTGTGACATCACAAGCTGAAGACCTTCAATAAATCCGCACCACAGCGCCCCCTATAAATTAGGGGGGGGGGGGGGAGCGCTTTAAAACCTCTGTAACTTAAAAAACATGCGACCGAATTAAATAAAAAACAATTTTCCAGCAGATAACCGCGTGGTGATTAAGGTGGTGCAAAAATCGTGGCGCTACGGTTCACCGTTTTGACGAAATCAGAGAAACCGTTGTTACGCGCATACCAGGTCAAACCCCCCAAAAAAATATACACAAGAAGTGAGTTTTAATAGTATACTAGCACAAGTGTGCCCGTTGGGCCCGTCCTCGTAGGGTTTCCATTGTAACCGGGAGGGGAGTGGTGTGGAGGGAAGGGGGAGGAAGGGAGGGGGAGAGAGGGAGGGGAGAGGAGGGGGGAGGGGAGGAGGAGGGGGAGGGAGGGGGGAGGGAGGAGGGGAGGGGAGGGGGGAGGGAGAGAGGATGGAGGGGGGAAAGGGGGAGGGAGGGAGACCTCCCCTTTTCCCAGTACCCCGCTTTCCCCGTTGGGCCCGTCCTCGTAGGGTTTCCATTGTTACCGGGAGGAGGGGAGGGAGGGAAGGGGGAGGGAGGGAGGAGGGAGGTGTGGAGGGGGAGGGGAGGGTTGGAGAGGGGAAGGGGGGGGAGGGAGAGGGGAGGGAGGGGGGTAGGGGGGGAGGGAGGGGGAGGGGAGGGGAGAACGGGGAGGGAGGGGGACCTCCCCTTTTCCCAGTACCCCTCTTTCCCCAGTACCCCTCTTTCCCCATTGGGCCCGTCCTCGTAGGGTTTCCATTGTAACCGGGAGGGGAGTGGGAGGGAGGGGAGGGGGAGGGAGTGGGAGGGGGGAGGGGGGAGGGAGAGTGGAGGGAGGGTGAGGGAGGGGGGAAGGAGGGGTGGGAGGGGGACCACCCGTTTTCCCAGTACCCCTCTTTCCCCGTTGGGCCCGTCCTCGTAGGGTTTCCATTGTAACCGGGAGGCGGGGAGGGAGGGAGGAGGGAGGTGTGGAGGGATGAGGGGAGGGAAGGGGGGAGGGGAGGGGGGATGGGGAGGGGGAAGAGGGGGAGGTGGAGGGAGAGGGGAGGGAGGAGGAGGGAGGGGGACCTCCCCTTTTCCCAGTACCCCTCTTTCCCCGTTGGGCCCGTCCTCGTAGGGTTTCCATTGTAACCGGGAGGTGGGGAGGGAGGGGGGAGGGATGGAGGAGAGGAGGGGGATGGAGGGGGGGAGGGGGGGAGGGGGGAAGGGGGGGAGGGGGTAGGGGGGGAGGTGGAGGGAGGGGGGGAGGGAGGGGGACCTCTCCTTTTCCCAGTACCCCTCTTTCCCCGTTGGGCCCGTCCCCGAGGGGTGAGGGAGGTGGGGAGGGATGGGGAGGGAGTTGGGGAGGAGGGGGGGAGGGAGTGGGGATGGAGGTGGGAAGGAGTGGGGAGGAAGGGGTTGAGGGGGGAAGGGGGATCTCCTCTTTCTTTTTTCGTAACACTTGCCCCGGTGGCCCACGAGCATAGGGGCCCCATGCTGATCTGTGTATGTTAAGTGACTTGCAATTAAAAACAAAACTTTAAAAAACAACCATTTGCTTTTCGCAACAATGTAGCACAAGCATTGTGACGTCACAAGCTGAAGACCTTTGAAAAAAAAGGTTAAAAATTAAAAAATGTAAATTTGTAAAGTGCAGACACCCAATAGCAGCTGCTTGGCACAGGGGCATTGTGACATCACAATGAAGATTAATCCGCACCGCAGCGCCCCCCTTCTGTCAAAACTTCGATAAATCAGGGGGGGCAGCGCTTTAAAACCTCTGTAACTTAAAAAATATATGACCAAATTAAATGAAAATATCGCGGCCGGTCAGACGGGAGGTTGGTGATCAAGGCGGTGCAAAAACCGTGACGCGACGGTTTACAGTTTTGCCGCAATCAGTGATACATACACAAACCCAGGATACAAACATATTTATAAACAAGAAGTGAGTTTTAATAGTATATAGATAGATAGATAGATAGATAGATAGATAGATAGATAGATAGATAGATAGATAGATGCATAGTACTCTATGCACGCATCAAGTAAAAAAAAAATTAACATTTATTTTTTTACTTTCCCCCCACAAATTTTGAGTGAATTTTATTCCACTCACAATTTTTAATGGAGTGAATTCTGGAAGGCATATTGCTGTTTCCAGGATGGCTATAACATTTGGTAGATGCACCAATATATGGATAAATGAGATTATCGACTTTGGTAGAAAAACTGAAACACTAAGCTTTTAAATGAAATATTCTTGTTCAAACAAATTTTCTTTTTTATAGTGTTACTAGACAACCTGTGGACCCATTGGGTCCAAACCTCTCCGGCGGGCCCGGCAATCCTCCCCCAACTGATGACCCGTTGCCGGCTGGGGAGTCCTGCGGGCCCGGCAACCCTCCTCCAACTGACGACCCGTTGCCGGCTGAGGGGGGAGAGAAAAGGGGAGAGGGAGCCACTCACCCCGGCCCCGGCGGGCAGTAACAGAGCGGTCCGCAAGGCGCTGCCGCATGCTCGTTCTGCCGGTGGCCATCTTTTTTGACCCTCAGCCGCCGTGTTGCAACACGGGAGGAAGGTCAGGCGCGGGGCACACCTGGACGGGCGCCGGGGGGGGGGGGAGGCGGAAGGTGGAAGGCGCACTTATTAAAGTTTATTAAGCTAATTACTTTTAAAATGTAATGAAACTTCATCATTGCACACTGCAGGTGAACGGTGAGTAAGGTGGGCCTAAAACTGTTGCGCTATCGTGTACCATTTTGGCTGTATTTCGGGAACATACATACACACAAATATGTATACAAGATGAGACTTTTAGTAATATAATATATATACTAGACCAAGTGGACCCATTGGGCCCATTCCTCTTAGAAGGGGGACAGAGAAGGGGAGAGGGTGTCACTGACCTGGGCCCCGTGGCGCCAGCGCTGCAGCCAGAGCAAGGCGTGGACCCAAAGCCTCTCCTGTATTGGTGTAGCACCCTCACTCCCCCCCCCCCCCCACACACACTCTTTTAGTAATATATGTATATGTGTATATATGTATGTATGTGGAAAGAGAGCATGTATCTAAGATTCAGCCCTGATCATCAAGCACCCTTTCGGCAATTCTTAATCCTACCCTAAAACGTTTTTATTCTCCTCATCCCCATCAGCACCGTCTACATTCTACTGCTTACCTACACACTGGTAGCAATTTACAGCAGCTAATTAACTTAATTTCTGGGATGTGGGAGGAAACATGAGCATCAGGGAAAACCCATATAGTTACAGGGAAGATGTGCAAATTTAACATGGCACCAGAAGTCAGGATTGAGTCTAGGTCACTGGAGCTATGAGGCAATAGCTCTACCAGCTGCACCATAGTGTGGCCCACTGAGATTTGGAAGTGCGTATTCTGAAGCTACTGAAGTTAGACACAAAAAGCTGGAGCAACATCTCTGGAGAGAAGGAATGGGTGACGTTTTGGGTCAAGATCCTTCTTCAGACTGGTTAGGGACTGGTTAGAGTTAGCTACTGAAGTTAAATGTATAGGGCACCAGGCAGTAAGGAAGCCAAATGGCTTATTGGCTTTTACAAGAAGTGGATTTTAGTATAAGATTAAAGATGTTCTATTACAATTATATAGGAAGTTAATCAGACCACATTCAGAGTACTGTGTATACTTTTGGTCTCCTTGCCAATAAAATAATGTATTGCTATAAAGACAGTGCTGTGAAGATTCACCAGACTAGTTCTGAGGATGGTGGTGGGTCAGATATATGAAGAGAGATTGAGTGGTACTGGCAATTTCGGATTGAATACAGAGAAATTTCGTAAAGGGCAGTGAATGCTTGGAATTCTGTGCCCTGGAGGGAAGATCATGACACTGTCACTCATTGCATTCAAAGCTGAAGTTGAAAGACTGAGGTTGAATGAATCAAGGGACAAGGCAGATGAAAGCTATTGTTGATTGGTGATACAGGCTTCAGTCCTCATGAGCTTTGTCATTTCCAGTGCTCAAAACTGTTACTTAATATTGTGGAATTAATTGAGTTGCCCTCTGGAAGTGACCATGTGTGATGGTGGAAATATTAAGAAAAACAAGATGGCACTTCTGACTGAATGCTTCAGCCTTGTGCTCTGGGCTATGTTGTTAAGAAATGCAGATGTTCTATGTCCTGCCTTCAGTTGTTTCATTGACTGTCACTGTCCACTGTGGATGTGGAAAGCTTGCAGAGGTCAATCAGAACTGTTAATAGTGGGAATACTTTTTTGATAAATATATCCTACTTGGCTTTCTTCAGCTATTTCTTATTCGGAAAAATGTTGGCTTTGGCATAGATCAGAATTTAAATTGAACTAAGCCATTAAAAAAAACCTTGCATTTAGTTTTGGTCCCGCGTTTTGGGCGACTGGAAAAGAATGCTTAATGGACTCAGAATATGACCAGATTTGGTCTTGCAATGTCATATGTTACTTTATCTTTATAGTCGGTTCATTACACAATAAACAAAGTGCCGATAGTTTTCTTCATTACTTGTTGGACCTATACATTAGTGCAGACCTCCCAACCCTTTCGCATTTGGCGGAAAGTTTCCGCTTTCTTATTTCATTTTCACCATTCTGATTTCGCCTCTCATTTTTCCGCAAAACACATGCCTCGCCTCGCAGCTGGCCCGGCCTCACCAATGTACTCGCCTCGCCGCTGGCCCGGCCTCGCCACTAGCCTCGCCTCACCTCACCGCTCGCCTGGCCTCACCTTGTTGCTGGGCCAGCCTCGCCTTGCCTGGCCGCTAGCCTGGCCTCACCTCGCCGCTGGCCCTGCTTCTCCTCTTGGGGGGGGGGGGGGGTGGGGAGTAGGGTTGGGGTGGACATAGACCGTTGTGATTTGGTGTTGAAGACCACTGGAGCAAGTATGTCTTCAATTAAATTAGGCATGTGCAGTTTTTTAAATGAAACTCTTTCTTCATAACTTAGTCATACATTTTATGACTATTATTCTTTTATTCAATACCAAGCGAATTGGGATGTGTAAGGAAAAAGCAAAATAGAAAAAACAACAAAACAATTTTTTCTTTGTTGTAAAAAGTATTTCTGTTCAATAACCTTTCTATAAAAGTAGAATATACTCATGATAGGCCTGACATTGTACATGTAGTCCAAGAAATACAGACTGTTAGAAATAATAGTAGTTTTTCACACGTGAATGTAGCGCAGCACGTACGCGCATTTGGCATGCATACTTTTTTTTGCTGAAAAGTTGCATTACGCGTCATTATGAATTTTGATGTAAAGTTCTGAATTTTGGACATCAAAATTCTGAATTTGTAAAATCAAATATTGGGAGGTCTGTTAGTGTTTTGTGGACTATTCTGCAGGACATCCAGATCCCTCTGCAATCCCTTGTCATATAGCTATTACGCTGTTTAAAAAAAATAAAATCTGCCAGTATGAACAGTTTCGTATTTCCCCACTTTGGACTCCCATTTTCCAGATCTTTGTCCATTCAGTCTATTTGGTGGTGCAGTTTGGTGCTGTGCCGAAAGCAAAATTGTGTAAGGAAGCGAATATTAGTTGTAGACCTCAAGATGACTAAGTTCAGAATCTGAGGAAGAACAAGAAACATAACAAAGGGAGAGTAAACTCATATCTAACTTTGTATATAAAAAGGAAGAAAGGTCGAACTGAGCATTGCCCCCTACATAATGGATAAGTAGTAATGCGGAAACAAGGTAGTGGCTGAGGAATTAAACAGATTTTGCAGCAGACTGCAAGTTAGAATATATTGCAAATATCACTCTAAAAATTAATAATGCTGGGGAGGAATTAAATGCCATCGCTAACACTTGGAAATTAGTATTGGGTAAACTAATGGGGATGAAACCTGATGGTTCAGATGTTTTGCCTCCTATGATCCAAAAAAGGTGGCTTTCTTAGTATTGATCTTCATAAATTCCCTCTCTGGACATGCCAGGGAATTGGAAAATTACTATTATGATACTTGTCAAATAAAGGAATGAGGTCAGGGGTCATATAGGCTGATATAGAATAAATCTTTTTTTGGATTAATTGATTAAGGAAGTAATAGCAGCAAACTTTGAAAATCATAGTTTAATCAAGCACAGTCAGCTCTGCTTCATGAGAGCAATTGTGTCTTACGAATATAGATTTTGCCTTGAGGAAGTGTTGACCAGGGTGGATAAAGTGGAACCAGGAAATATTTTGTTTTTGGACCTCCCAAAGGTGTTTGATGGGTGCTTCTCTAAAAAATCAAGTTAGGTTGGAAACCTCCATGATGTTGGAGATAAGATATTGGCATGGATAGAAAATTGGCAAATGGCAAACAGGCCGGGAGCAGGGGGATAGGGGTTATTTTCACCTGTGGTCATTTGGGTACCACAAGAATTAAGTTTCATCATTTACATTCGGTAGTTTATGGGAAGGGTACGCTTGGTACCTAACATATACCTGATCCAGAGGTTCTGGGCTGCATTTAACAGGACATAGCAGAGAAAAAGATTTGAGGATATTTTCAAAGCCTTGTGGAAAATATACAGCACCACTAACCCCTGGAATTTCATATCATATCATATCATATCATATATATATACAGCCGGAAACAGGCCTTTTCGGCCCTCCAAGTCCGTGCCGCCCAGCGATCCCCGTACATTAACACTATCCTACACCCACTAGGGACAATTTTTACATTTACCCAGCCAATTAACCTACATACCTGTACGTCTTTGGAGTGTGGGAGGAAACCGAAGATCTCGGAGAAAACCCACGCAGGTCACGGGGAGAACGTACAAACTCCTTACGGTGCAGCACCCGTAGTCAGGATCGAACCTGAGTCTCCGGCGCTGCATTCGCTGTAAAGCAGCAACTCTACCGCTGCGCTACCGTGCCGCCCTGGTCCAAGGCTGCTAAAACGTAGAGGAGCATGGAGAATCATAGTCATAAAGTCATACAACATGGAAACAGGCCTCAGCCCATCTTGTCCATGCTCCAAAGTTGGCATTCTGGACTGGTCCCATTTGCCTGTATTTGGTCCATATCCTCGGCCCTTATCCATACATATCCAACTGTCTTTTGAAATCGTAATTGATTTCATAGTTTTCTCCAGTAACTCATTCCAGATGCGGAATAAATGAAAAGATTGCCCCAGAGTACTCTCCTAAATCTCTCTCCGCACACCTTAGTCTCTGCTCTCTACACAGGAGAAAAAGATTAGTTCATTTCAACCATTTCCCTCATGAACTTGTACACCTAAGGTCACCCCTCAGCTTCGTATGTTCCACGAAATCAAGTCCCAGCCTCTGTAATACAAACCTGCAAATCCAGTTAACATCCCGTTGAATCTTTTCTGCAGCCTTTCCAATTTAATGATGTCCGTCCTGTAGCTGGGTGACAGGAATTGCACATGGATACTCCAAGTTTAGTATCGGGAACGACTTGCACACCGTCATCATGTGCCAACTTTTAAAACTAGAGTCGCACAGCACAAAATCGGGCCCTTCAGCTCAACTTTCCCATGCTGACCTAGATACCCTATTACACTAATGCCATCTGCTTGCGTATGGTTAATATCTGTCTAAACCTTTCCTATCCATGTACCTGTCCAAATGTCTTATTAAATGTTATTATAATACCCGTCTTAACACCTCTGTTGGGTCGTTCCATTTGCTCTTTGGAAAGGTTGCCCCTCAGGTTCTTATTAAATCTTTTTCCTCTCATTTTAAACCTTCCTCTAGTTTTTGATTCCCCTACTCTGGGTAGAAGACTGCATTCATCCTATCTATTTCCCCTCATGATTTCTGCTCTACAACACTCCCCAGGGCCTTGCCATTCACTGAAAGTCCTGTCCTGGTTTGACTTTCCAAAATGCAACACCTCACACTTATCTGCATTAAACTCCATCAATCATTCGTTCCTCTGGCCACTTGCCCAACTGATCATGATCCTGTGGTAATTTTTGAGAACCATCTTAGATATCTATGAAACCACCTGCATCACTATCATCTGCAAACGTGTTAATCATGCCTTCTGCATTCTCATCCAAATCATTGATATAAACCACAAACAACAATGGGCCCAGCACTGCTCCCTGAGGCACATCACGTTACAGGCCTCTTGTCCAAAAAACAGCCTTCCACCATCACCCTCTGCTTCCTTCCATGAAGCCAATTCTCTATCCAGTCTGTTCGCTCTCTGTGGAACCCATATGATCTAATCTTCCAGAGCAGCCTATCATACTGGCCTTATCAAATGCCTTGTTGAAGTCCATACAGACAGCATCTATGGCTATACTTGTTTTGAAGGGGAACAGCCAGAGGGATTACCTGTGCTCTCCGCCTACTCTCTTTTCTCGTGGTTGTCCATCTACTCTCTTCCTGGAACTTAGGCATGACTTGCTATAAATCCTATCTATGAATTTATTATTCGATTCCCTTCCCAATAAAGGCAAGCGTGTTGGACACCACCTTCCACACCCTGTCTACCTATCCTGCTACTTTCAAGGAACCAGGCACCTGTACTCTTGGATCTTGCTGTTCTACCACACTCTCCAGGCCTCACCCATTTACTGTGCAAGTCCTGCTCTAGTTTGACATACCACAATGCAACACCTCATACTTGTAAGTTAAATTTATTTGCCATTCTTTGTCCCACCTTTGCAAGTGATCTAGATGTAAACTGAGTTGGCACTGACTATCTAGAGTCCATGTATTTGGGCCCCAGTAAAAGGCAAAGGAGTGTTTCGCTTCTACTGATCCACCTGTTCTATTATGCATCTCCTAGTCGATGTGTTGGGTAATCTGTGGTGTTACACATCAGTTTCCTCTGAAGCCAAAGAACTTGAATGGGAGTAAGTCATCCTTAATTACGAGGGACTGCTGAAGATGTAGAGTCTGCCATCATCCCTGGGTGCCAGCTGATGGCCGCACTCATAGAGTGCTAACTATGAGGCTTCCAATTAGTCTGTGGATAGCCTCATTGTGATATTTATGTCACGTCCCAGGTGGTGACAAGCTATTTTGCAGGATCCACTACGTTGCCTGATTTTGCTATATCCTGATTTAATTGAGTTGTAGTAAAATGGTCCATTGGTTTATCTTTTTTCCTTTGTGACTGTGCAACTGCATTTACTAAACCAATTTAGATGGTTGCTTTTTGTTGCATTATGGGGAAAATGTGAGTTTCCATGTGTATAAAAGCTAATGAAGATCTAAGGTCAGTCGTGGAATAATGTTGAGCACAAATTCTTCAGACCTGTCATTCTAAGAATGATAAATTGAAATATTGATCAAAGTGATTTTTCTCTTCCCAATGAGGGGGGAAAATAAGCAAATTTAAAGAAATGTTTAATTTCTAAAATTAGCAGGCTAGCTTGTTCTATAATAAATTTAGCTTGTTCACTGGAAATTCAAATTCTTAAAAATATTCTGTAGGTCAGACAAGATCCATGGAATTGCCACTTCAGGATGATAACCTGAAGTTCTCACAAAATATTTTTAGATCTAAAAATGTTAGATCTAATTTGCTCATTTCCTATGTGTAGTTTGACCTGGTCTGTTCCATAATTTTACGGTGTTACTAGAAAAGGGTGAACCCGTTGGCCCCAACCCCCCCCCCATCCTCCCCCCCCCCTCCCCCTTAAATAGGGGGAAATTCCTGCTCTGAATCTCCCCTGGGGCCGGGTGCGGGCAAGGAAGGGGAGAGGAGCCACTCACCCTGTCCTCGGGCAGCCATCAACGTGGCCAGCAACAGGAGAGCGGCTGTCCTGCCAGCGGCCAAGTTCTTTCGCCTTCTCTCTGGCGCCTCGCTCCTGGGGGGGGGAGGGGGAGTGGGGAGCGCAATTAAAGTCGTGCGTGTCCCATTGTGGTGTCACACGCTGAAGACCTTTAAGAAGTTGGATTGAAATGTAATTTTTAAACTTTAAAATCTCTCTAAATTTAAAAATATAAGACCAATTTAAATGAAACTTTTCATTAATAGTCGCCAGGACATTGGTAATTCAGGTGGTGCTAAAATTGTGGCTCTATCGTTTACTGTATATATTTCTATACACACACACAAGATCTGAGTTTTAAAAATATATAATATAGATATATATATATATATATATATTTCAGATTTTCTGTATCTGCAGGTTCTTTGCTTTTCGATTTCTTGTTTCGTTCTTTCATTGGGCACAATTATTTTTTTAATGTACCAAGTTACATTTTAAAATTAATCCTAATGCAATTGCAAATCAATTGGAATAATGAGTGTGCACATAATTTTGACGCAATTCATAAAATGGGTACATTGTGGAAGGTGGCCTCGGTACAAGTTTATAGCTGCAGATTTGTAAGTATGGGCAGTCCAGACAGTCCCATTCTCTGAAATCCTCAAATCAAACCCTCTATTCTAGATCCTAACCACTTGCTATGTAAATAAAATAAAATGCAACATGTCACTTTGCCAGTTATCTTCATTATGTTCTCGGGTCCTTGATCCCTCATAAGGTCATAAGGAATAGGAGTAGAATGAGGCCATTCAGCCCATCAAGTCTACTCCGCCATTCAATCATGGCTGATCTATCTCTCCCTCCTAACACCATTCTCCCTCCTTCTCCCCATAACCTCTGACCCAATCCTCAAAATTGCTCACAATATTCCAAATGCGGCTTTACCAGCATCTTATAGAGCCTCAACATTACATCCCTGTTTTTGTATACACACAGAGTCCCTGCTTTCTCTACACTACTTGCCACTCCCCCTATTTTTGTATCATCCACAAACATTGCCACAAAGCCTTCAATCCCCTCGTCCAAATCATTAATAAACAACGTGAAGAGTAACGACCCCAGCATCGACCCTTGCCGAACTCTACTAGTCACTGGCATCCAACCAGAAAAAGCCCCCTTTGTTGCCACTCTTGGTCTGCTGCCATCCAGCCAACCTGCTATCCATGCTATAGTATCTGCCCTTTGATACCGTGTGCCCTCAATCTTCCTAAGCAGCATAACCTAAGGCACCCACCAAAGGCTTACTGCTTACTGAAAATCTAATTAAACAACATCTACTGACTCTTTTGTCTGTCCTGCTAATTACTTCTTCAAAGAATTGCAGCATCCGAAATTCCTGTGCTGTAAATGGAAAAAAAAAGTAAATGCTGGAAATCTAAAGTAAAACTAAAGACTGCTGGTAACCGAGTGTCAAGTGTCCAGACCCTTTAGAGCTGGGAAAGAAAAAGCAAGGTTTGGGTAGAGACGGTGGAGGAATGAGTGAAAAAAGTTAATATTTTTGATATAAGATGCTGCCTAACATACTGAGTATTTACAGTATTTTCAAATTTTTCTTGACTTCCCCCTCCCTGCCAATGGGGAGCAGATTATGCTCTGACTACCATTTTTATTATTCCATATTAGATCAACTTGGCTCTACATCTGTTCCACGAAGAACACTAGCTCTCCAGTCGGTCTATATAACTTGAGTCATTAGACTCTGAATAATTTTTAAAACGTCCCCTATGCCTTGTAAGCATTTGAATCTTTCCTAAAGTGTGCCCAGAATTAGATGTAATTCTGTTTGTATTTAGTTTAATCAAGCAGTTTTAATCACCTTATTGACCTGTCATGCCACTTCCAAGTTTACTCTTGATAGTGGAAACGTGTCCTATTTAGTTATAGAAATTGATATCCTTTTCTATAACTTTTTAATGGGACAAAGCTTAGATGGGCATCTTGGTCGGCATGGAGGAGTTAGGTCGAGGGGCCTGTTTTCATGCTGTATGGCTCAATGACTCTAAATCCAAAAATATGATCTGTGTGCTATTTCTACCACTTGATATGGGTTTGGGCAACCAATGCAACATTAGTTTCTACACTGTACAGTAAACCCTCGTTGTAATGAACCGTGGGGGGGGGGGGGCGCGGAAGAATGGTGTCTGTTATTGCCAGTTCGCTGCAACTGAGTAAGGTATTGTATGTAGTTGAAACACAGTTAATGATAACACAGTATGTAATTAATATACGGAAGTGCACAAAGTGCTGGAGTAATTCAGCAGGTCAGACGGCATTTCTGGTAAGTTAATCCATCTCTTTGTGTCATTTCACCTTAAATTTTGGTGCTGTTGCAGCTCGTCTGCACCAGAGAGCCCTTCTTCACCAGCTAAAGTTGATGCAGCTATTGTTATGGCTCTCATTGTAGCCCATGGCCAGCAAAGCTTTCTTCAGGCCGTTGCCTCACCGTGGGGCTCCCTCCTTTCACCAGTTGCTGCTTCTTCCTGTCTGCTGTCGCTTTGCTCCTCACTCTATTGCTACCACCTCCTCTCCCTAGTCGCTGACATCTTCCAAGGTGGAATATGTCGGCGACTACAAGGGTGGAGGAGGCCGTCAATATAGTGAAGGGACATGGAGGAGACGGTGGAGGAGGGGGTTTGGGGGAGAAGAGGTTGAGTAGACGAAGTAGCGGGGAGAGGAGGAGAGTCAGAAGGGAAGTGGACAAAGCAGCGGCCTGCAGGAAGAAGCTACTGCTGGTGAGATGGGAGGGAGCCCCACAGTGACTGAACGTGTCCTTTAAGTGGCGGCAGCCTGAAAGAAGTGACTCTTGAGATGTAGGATGTTGTCCATGTTTTCCAGGGTCTCATCGTGAACCCTTATTATTGGAGGGCTGTTTGTACTCTAGGGGCAGTTTGATTGGGGACTATTTATTTTGCACATATTGAATGCACAGCTCGTTCTGTTGTTTGCTCCAAAACACACTTTACCGATGGCTGGCAGCTTGCCTTGTCCACATTCTACAACATGCTGCTGAAATTTGGATTCTGAAATATTGACAGCTGTCATTGGTAGCTGTCATGGCACATGTGTTGCAGACAGCTTAGTTATTTATTCCTCATTTGGCCTAATATATAACCTAATGTGTTTGGGTTGGGAATGTTGACATTGTGTTCTGTGCGATTGTCATGATGAGACTATGTTCCAAAAATTAAGTTGAGAGAAGGATCTTGCATGGATCTTGTATTAAAGCACGCATAAATGGGCACAGATGAGTGCAACCTGGCTGACTTGCACCCAGACATGTGAGTATTTACAGTGTGCACGCATCCTGGCCTACTTGGGGAACTCAAACAAAATATCTATGGTGTGTACGAAATTCTTAAAAGATCACAAAGTTGCTAGAATTGTAATGTTGTCAGAAGTAATAAACCCAAGGATTGAAAAGATCTTAAATAGTAGCTCTATGCATGACCGAATATATATATTAACATAATTAGATGTTTGAGTAAATCAACCCAAAATAATAAAGAAAGAGAGCAGTAAAATTAAAAGTGATCGCCATAGACAATGATGGGAAAAGTTATAATGGAGGTGGGGAGGAATAAGGCCAAGGCACTTACTATGAATTGTTGCTGCAGAATACCCAAATGTTAAGATAGTGGGATGAATTGAGAACTTTGTAATAAATGTGCGGGATAAATTAAAGAGTTATGATATGACAGATCCTCTGGATTTGATTTCTGCTATATCTGAAGCCTGGGATGCAGGCTGTGTGGTGGTGATCTCTGAAGTCTATATAATGGGGCAGTTGCAGCATTGAAAAGTGGAAAATTAACATTGCTGTTAAAAGAGGAGAGTTAAAAAAATAGGTTAGATAGTTTGATACTTTGACACCAAAATGCTGCAATGTGTTATTAAGATTGGCATTAGGGCACTTAATGCTATTTGTTAAAAAATCTCCTTTTTAAGAGGAACATCATATTTCAAAGACCTTAATTGTATTCTTAATAATGTAATGAGGGTGGTTAAAGGCAACCCCAGTAAATGAAAAATATCTAGATTTTTCAAAAGTTATTTAAAAGGATACCACGTAAAAGCTTGTTACATGAAATGAAGGCTCTTGGGGTTGGAGATAATATTTTGGTCTATTATAGAAGATTAAGTAAAGGGCATGGTATGAATGAGTATCATTTTTCAGGTAGGTAGACTGAGTAGGGTAGCTTAGTGATTTGTACTGGGCTCACAACTATTTCACTATTTATATTAATGAATTTGATACAGTTCATTTTGCTTAATCATCAAAATTGATCTTGACACAAGCCCATACAGGAAGGGCACATTGTGGGGAGAATGGAAAAAAGGCCAAATGGTACAGATTTATGAAAAATTGGCATGTTGGCCTTCATTGCAAGAGGATTTGAGTTTAGGAGCAAGGAGGTCCTACTGCATTTGTGCAGGGTCCTAGTAAGACTGTACCTGGGGTATTGTATGCAATTTTGGTTTCCTAATTTGAGGAAGGACATTATTGTTATTGGAGGACTGCAGCGTAGGTTCACCAGGTTAATTCCCGGGATGGCGGGA
Source organism: Rhinoraja longicauda (assembly GCF_053455715.1). Classification (NCBI taxonomy): domain Eukaryota; kingdom Metazoa; phylum Chordata; class Chondrichthyes; order Rajiformes; family Arhynchobatidae; genus Rhinoraja; species Rhinoraja longicauda. Next base: position 15,472,017 of record NC_135978.1, read on the forward strand.
CTGACATATGATGAAAGAATGGGTCGACTGGGCTTGTATTCACTGGAATTTAGAAGGATGAGAGAGGATCTTATAGAAACATAATTTTTTTTTAAAGGATTGGACAGGCTAGATGTAGGAAGAAATTTCCCCATGTTGAGGGAGTCCATAACCAGGGTCATGGTTTAAGAATAAGGGGTGGGCCATTTAGGACTGAGATGAGGAAAACCATTTTCACCCAGAGAGTTGTGAATCTGTGGAATTCTCTGCCACAGAAAGCAGCGGAGGCCAATTCACTAGATGTTTTCAAGAGAGAGTTAGATTTAGCTCTTGGGACTAAAGGAATCAAGGACTATGGGGGGGAAGGGGGGGGAAACAGGAACGGAGTACTGATTTTAGATGTTGAGCCATGATCACATTGAATGGCGGTGCTGGCGCGAAGGGCTGAATGGCCCATCCTGCACCTATTTTTCTGTTTCTCTGTTTCTAATTGGAAAGAGGGTGTCACTTGGTAATAGATGAAATATATAATGGGGAAATGTTGAATAAAATTAGCTTGTATATAGTGGGATTTTAAATTAATGGTGAGAGAATTAACAAGCATATTGCTGTTGAATCCAGATCTGGGGGCTGAAACTAAGAATTGGGATTGGCCATATTGGATTGAGAAGCAACCTTATGCAGAGAGTTTTAAATTTATGGAATTCTTTAACACAAAGTTTGGATAGTTCAAAGCTGAGGTAGAGTACCAGATGTCAAGGCATCAGAAGATTCAGAGATTGGGTGGAAAGTTGAACTTGAGACAAAGGATCAGCCATTGTCGTATTAAATGATGGAGTGGCTTCAGGGAACATTAGCCTATTCATGCTGTTACTCATGTTCTTGTACAAAACCTATTTTCATTGTGTGACGAATTTGACAATTTTAGAACTGCAATCTGTCCATGATTGCTGTAGATGTAGTGACTGTTTTGATCAATATATCAATACATTTTTAATTTATTTCCTTTTGGTCACTCTGGTACCAAAGCTTTTACTTTCTTTATTGGAGATTAGACATTTATATATGCCATTACAATTGACTGCCTGGAGTGTTATTTAAATTTCAATATTTCCACTAATTGGCATTCCTATTTCCAGATTCAATCAACTATGAATTGCGTTCACATCATTTAAATCTGATCAACTTGCCCTGAAGCAGTTTATGTAAAATGCATCTCACCAAAGTGCTATTCATTGGATATCTTGCAGTCTGGGAGGGATGATCAAGATTGATCTTGATCTACATTTAAATAAGATAGACCTTATTTCATGTCACCTTTCTCTACAGAAATGATCTGTGACAGTTGGTACTAGCTTCACTTTTGCTGTAGCTGTGGACTCACCATGAAGCCCAATGGGGTCAGATGAAATTCTGCAGACATTCTTAGGCTGAAAAATCATACCTGTTGAATTTTTTTTGCCAGATGAAACATGTGTACAGGATTCCCATTGGGGAAAACCCCCAACCTCTCAATTAGTGAAAAAAACGTATTATTTGTTAATTTTGTTAAGGTGTATTTAGGTGTCTTTATATGTGAGAATTTGCAGTATTTAGCTGACTTACAATATTTGAGTTTTTTGAATGATCGATGGGTATTATTTGTGCATGGGGAAATCAAACATTGTTTCATTGGTAGACACAATGCTGGAGTAACTCAGCGGGACAGGCAGCATCTCTGGAGAGAAGGAATGGGTGACGTTTCGGGTCGATACCCTTCTCCAGAGATGCCTGTCCCACTGAGTTACTCCAGCATTTTATGTCTACCTTCGATTTAAACCAACATCTGCAGTTCTTTCCCACACTAAGTTTCATTGACTGGTTTAACAAGTGCTAAGCCTGGAGGCAATAAATAGTTCACTTGCTTGCAAAAGCTATTGAATGGTGTCAACAACTTGCACTGAGATCTGTACTGCCTGACATCAATGCACTGGGAGCAAGCCTCTGAACAGAAGATGGTACCCAGAACCATGCCGCAAGAAATAGTGGTTGACGATCATTATTCTTCATTGGCAAATTTGTAATTGTTTGCAAGGCAATTCTGTCTCATGAGAAATTTGTGCAGTGTTTGCAGCATGGTATTTGCCACAGTGGGTTTTGAGGGTGACATTCCTGAACTCGTTCATGTTAGAGGAGAATTGTTCCATTGCTTGAGCACGTTTAGAACAATTTTTTAGTGGAATTTTGGATTGAAGAAATTAATATAATGACATTTTTTCATAGTTTAATAGAATTAACTGGTTAGGTGCACATTTAAAAATGCTAAACCCAGGGGTGATGCAATGTGGCTTCAGATTTGAGGCTAGTTTAAAAAAAACATGGTTAATGAATTTCATAATTGAACAATTTGAATTATTCTGAAATTCTCATTGAATTTTGAACTTAAGTGCAAAGATTTTATGCATTGTTATAATTTTCCTGTTTGCGCTCTGTTCTCTTTTACCTTGTCCTCAGGAAATATGGCACAAGTTGGAACTACACCAGTTACACAAGAAGAACCCTCTAGTGCTGAAAATCTTCTTGCAGTAAAATTCCTAATGTCAGCACTGGAGTCAATGGTAAGTTATTAATTTATTAGTCAAAGACTTGAACTACTTGATAATGTAATAAGCAATGGTAAATGTGATCAGGCTGGTTGCTCAATGCAGTTAGAATACATGGAACATGAAACAGTACAGCATAGGAGCAGTGACTGTGGCCCATAATGTGTATGTTGAATATGATGCTGTAGTGGGTGCGGTCACCGCGGAAATCAGGCCAGACGCCAGGTGAGTAGTAGCTATACTTTATTTCGCAAGGCACACAAACACCGCACTCAAGAACTCGTGAGTCGACACACCCAAAACCTTTTATAATCCCAGTCCACCTGACCCAAGGGAACTGACCCAGGAAGTGACCTAATCCCTCCCGTCCACTGAGTGCCGAGTGGAATGACCAAGGGAGTGGCCTAGCCCCCGGGCGCCGCCACAGGACCCCCCCCCCCCCAAGAACCGAAGGCACGAAACGGACAGGGGGACGGAAGAAACGGCCAGCCCGCGTGCGCGCCACGGCGGGCGCAGGAACCGAAAACACCCCGCCAGGGGAAGGCACCCGCGGGAACTCCAGGGGTAAGGGCCGGGACGCGGGACGACCCCGAGGGCGAGGCTGCGCCAGTAGAACCGGCTGGCTAACGTCCACGTGCGCCGGCTTCAGCCGCGAAAGAGAGACCGTCTCAGGACGACCCCCCATGTCCAACACGAAGGTGGCAGAGCCCCACTCAAGCACTTTGAACGGTCCCTCATAAGCCCGCTGAAGGGGTGTCCGGTGGGCATCCCGACGCAGGAAAACAAAAGGACAGTCCTGCAGGGCGGAAGGGACATGTGACCGCACTGAACCGTGGCGAGACGTCGGCACTGGCGCCAGCGAGCCCACCGTCTCCCGAAGGCGTTGCAGGGCGGCCGAGGGCTGTTCTGCCTGACCCTGGGCGGAGGGAACGAACTCCCCGGGCACCGTCAGCGGAGCCCCTTACACCAATTCTGCCGAGGAGGTGGCCAAGTCCTCCTTGGGGGCGGTGCGGACACCCAGTAAAACCCACGGCAACGCGTCAACCCAGTCCGGGCCAACGAGCCGGGCCTTCAGAGCGGCCTTGAGCTGGCGGTGGAAACGCTCCACCAGGCCTTTCGCCTGCGGATGGTACGCTGTGGTGCGGTGCAGGTTAACCCCCAGCATTTGGGCCATGGATGACCACAGCTCGGAGGTGAATTGCGGCCCCCTGTCGGACGTAATGTCGAGCGGAACCCCAAACCTGGCAATCCAATTTGCCGCCAAGGCACGGGCACAAGTAGAGGCACACGTGTCCGGCAGTGGAAATGCCTCCGGCCACCGCGTGAAACGGTCCACCATTGTCAGGAGGTAGGTGAAACCCCGAGAAGGCGGCAGCGGTCCCACGATGTCCACATGGATGTGGTCAAAACGGTGGCGAGGGACGGGGAACTCCTGGAGCGGCGTACGCACATGCCGCTGTACTTTTGCAGTTTGGCACGGGATGCAGGTGCGCGCCCAATGTCCAACCTGCTTGCGTAACCCGTGCCAAACGAAACGGGAAGCCACGAGGGTCGTCGTCGCCCGAATGGAAGGGTGGGACAGCCCGTGGAGCACCTCGAACACCCGGCGCCGCCAGGGAACAGGCACGATTGGGCAAGGCTGCCCGGTGGACACATCGCAAAGCAGCGTCGCGCCCCCAGTGCCACAGGGAATGTCCTCCAACCTCAGGCCCGAAACGGCGGTACGGTAGGCGGACATCTCATTATCGGACAACTGGGCCGCCGCCAGGGCTGAGTAGTCGATGCCATCGGCCACTTGCCGGACGCTGTGGACCGCGGGTCGAGACAAGGGGTCGGCCACCCGGTTGTCTTTACCCCCGATGAAACGGATGGAGGTAGTGTATTCCGAGACGAATGCCAGCTGCCGCTGCTGGCGAGCTGACCGCGGGTCGGACACCTTGGCGAACGCAAAGGTGAGGGGCTTGTGGTCCGTGTACGCGGTGAAAGTCCGCCCCTCGAGAAAATAGCGGAAGTGGCGGACCGCAAGGTAAAGGGCGAGGAGCTCGCGGTCAAAAGCACTGTAGTTCCGCTGTGCGCCGCTGAGGTGCCTACTGAAAAAAGCGAGAGGCTTCCAACACCCATCCGTGTGCTGTTCGAGCACCGCCCCAACCGCTACTTCCGAAGCGTCGACCGTCAGGCTGGTTGGTGCATCAGCCCGTGGATGCACGAGCATCGTGGCTGCAGCCAAGGCTTCCTTGGCGTGTTGGAACGCCGCCACCGCATCGTCGGTCCATTCGACCTCCCTGCGCTTGCCCGCCATGAGGTGGAACAGCGGGCGCATGATCCGGGCTGCAGACGGCACAAATCGGTGGTAAAAGGCCACCATCCCCACGAACTCCTGGAGGCCCCGCACGGTGGTCGGGCGTGGAAACTGGCGCACAGTGTCCACCTTGTTCGGGAGCGGCAGCGCCCCGTGCGGGGTCACGCTGTGGCCCAGGAACTCGATGGATGACACCCCGAAACGGCATTTGGTGATGTTGATGGCAAGCCCATGATCGCTAAGGCATTGGCATAGCTGGCGGAGATGGGCAAAATGCTCCTGTCTCGAGCGGCTCGCCACCAAAATGTCGTCAAGGTACACGAACACGAATTCCAGGCCACGGCACACACAGTCCATAAGCCGCTGAAAGGCTTGCGCAGCGTTCTTGAGTCCAAACAGCATGCGGAGGAATTCGAAAAGGCCAAATGGCGTCACGATTGCCGTCTTGGGGACGTCGTCGGGGTAGACTGGAATCTGGTTATAGCCACGCACCAGGTCGACCTTGGAAAATACCGTGGCGCCAGCCAGGTGTGCATTAAAGTCCTGAATGTGAGGGACCGGATACCTGTCGGCGATTGTGGCATTGTTAAGCCGGCGGTAATCCCCGCAAGGACGCCAACCACCGTCTGCCTTGGGGACCATATGGAGCGGGGACGCCCACGGGCTGTCTGAGCGGCGCACGATCCCCAGTGACTCCATAAGGCAGAACTCCTCCCGAGCGAGACGGAGCTTGTCCGGTGGAAGACGTCGCGCCCGGGCGTAGAAGGGCGGACCAGTAGTGGAAATTAGGTGCACCACCCCATGCTTCGGGGCGGCAGAGTGGAACCGGGGGTCCAGAATATCGGGGAATTCGGCCAGAATTCGTGAGAACGCGGCGTCCACGGACGACAGGGGCCCATCAGGACGCACGACCGGGTCGCCCAAGCGGAGGAAAATAGGCTGCAGAGTGACAGAGTGCACTAAACTCTGCCGCTTAACGTCCACGAGCAGGGAATGTGCCCGTAGGAAATCCGCACCCAGCAGCGGCTAGGACACATCCGCGATCACGAATGGCCACGAGAAGCTGCTCGCCCCGAAGTTAAGGGAGATCGTGCGCACCCTATATGATCGGATCGAAGTCCCGTTGGCTGCGGCGAGGAGGGGACCGCGGTTGCCACTGCGGAGGTCAGCACGCGAAGGGGGAACAACGCTCACCTCCGCCCCAGTGTCCACAAGGAAACGAGCCCCGGAGCGGCGGTCCCACGCAAACACACGATGAATCTGGCCGGCCGCCGAAGCAATCACTGACGGCCGGCCTCTACGTTTCCCGGGAACGAACAGGGCTGCCGGCATTGACGGGCCGAAGGGCCCCACCGCTGATGGAAGTAGCACCAGCCCCCTCTGCTGGCTTCCGTGAAAACGGGCGGCTGTGCGGGCCGATCCGACCACCAGCGACCTCCGGTGGCGTATGGAGGAACTGCCGGCAGGCTGTGCGCGGCCCCCGGGTCCGACCACCAGCGACCTCCGGTGGCGGGTGGGGGAACTGCAGACGGGCCGTGCGAAAAAGACGCGCTGCCGGCTGGGTGAGCTGCTGAAGCCGGATACCGTCGGGAAGGCTGTCGGGGAGCGGTAGTGATGCGGGCGATCGATGCTCCTACCTGCGGGTAGTCGGATGGACTTCCAACGCGTCGAGGGCCAGGTGACGGGCCATCAAGAGCTCATCGGCGCGCCTGCCCAACGCCTGCATGTTGGTGAACGGGTCGTGGAGGAGCTGCTGGTGGAGATCGGACGGCAGCATCATCAGGTAAACATGTTTGAAGAGAAAACCGGGCTCGTAGTCGCCCAGCAGTGCCAGCATGTCGGCCAGTAGTACCGACGGGCGGCGGTCACCCAGGCCCGGCATTCGGAGGATCCGGGTTGCCCGCTCGGCCTCGCAGAGGCCGAACTGCTGAAGGAGGAAGGCCTTAAGGGCCACGTACTTATCGGTCGCCGGGGGGTCGCGGAGGAAGGGTCGGACCCGGCGTGCGGTGGCCGGGTCGAGGGCGCTGACCACATGAAAGTACTTAGTGGCGTCGGCAGTTACGCCCCGCAGGGCGAACTGTGCCTCGGCCTGGTCAAACCAGAAGTCGGGGTCCTCGGTCCACAATGGAGGCAGCCACACCGACACGGCGTGGAGAGCGGCGCGGGCGGCAGGGTCCAGAGGCGGCTGACTGGAAGAGTCGGGTAGTAGAGCGTTCGGGTCCATCGCGACTTGCGAAGGAAAATCGGGGTCACCAGTGTAGTGGGTGCGGTCACCGCGGAAATCAGGCCAGACGCCAGGTGAGTAGTAGCTATACTTTATTTCGTAAGGCACACAAACACCGCACTCAAGAACTCGTGAGTCGACACACCCAAAACCTTTTATAGTCCCAGACCACCTGACCCAAGGGAACTGACCCAGGAAGTGACCTAATCCCTCCCGTCCACTGAGTGCCGAGTGGAATGACCAAGGGAGTGGCCTAGCCCCCGGGCGCCGCCACAAAGCCAAGTTAAATTAATCTCTTCTGCCTGCATATGATCCATATCCCTCCATTCCCTGTATGTTCATGTGTCTAGCTATAAGACACAAATGCCACAGTCATCACTGCTTTCATCACCACTCTTGGCAGTGTGTTCCTGGCACCTACCGCTCTCTTGTGTTTCAAAAAAACACGCTTCACTCATCTCCTTTAAATTTTCCCCCTATGAAAGAAATAATTGCCTCTAGTATTTGACATTTCCACCTGGAAATAATTTTTTTGCTGTCTACTGTGTCTATGTCTACCCAATCTATGTCTCTCATAGCAGTATTGTTTCAATCTAGATTTCCCTGTCAGAGGAAATTGTTTCCCTGTATTTACTTTTTAAATTTCAAAATTGCTTAATAAACAAATCCAATCTCAGATTCACTGTGACTTGGAGTTAAATTGTCTGTACGCCCCAGGCCTTTACATATTATGTGTATTGCCCATGTCTTTCCCACCTTGGGATACTTCCATTTATTGTCCACTTTGAGAAATTTCTCAAACTGATTAGCATGTTCAATTACTACTGGTTCCTGTTATTCAATTTTTAGTGATCTGTACATATCCAAACTACTCCTCCATACCATCCATTCTCTCATCTTCAAAAGAGAGTATTCTGAATTGCCTGTCTTGTATTCGAAGTGGACAATTTTATCTTTTTGCCAATTGTTAGAGTTCAAGTTGTACTTGCTGACACTGCACCAATTTAGTATTTTCCAAATGTTTATTATTAATTGGAAATGGTTCCCCAAATTCCTTAATACTGTGTAATTAAAAAGTAACAATCACTTAAAAACCAAAATCTAAACGCTAGGTCTGAAATTAAAACCAGAAAATAATAGAAGTATTCAGCAGTTTGGGCCTTTCAGGGGAACTACATTTTATAGATGGAGGCACGGGACACTGCAGATGCTGGAATCATTTCCCTACATAGATGCTGCCTGACCCACTGATTTCTTCCAGCAGTTTGTTTTTTTGCATATGTTTTGTCGGAACTAGAAATCAATTAATCTGCAAAAGAAAACCAGTTGAAAAAACACGGGGAAGATATGTTAAAGGGTAGAAAACACGAGAAATTAAATGACAAAAGGAATGAGGCTCATGCCAAAAGAGAAGAGTGAAAGGATTAGAAAAAAACAATGTGGGTCTGTAAATTGGAATTTCAAATTATCTGAAATGATTCAACTTGGTGACCCCTAAAAATTATAAAATACATATCCGAGATATGACTGGTTGTTTGTTAAGTTTGTGTTGAACATCTTGGAGAGAGGGTGAAATGGAATGGAAAATTTCAAGTGACAAATTCACTCTTCCAGATTGAACAAAGTTATTCCACTGCTATAGAAGTTTACATATGAGGTTTTTTTAGGAACCTAACCCCATTGTTAACTAGGGGAGAGTTATATATGTGTTGAGCCCTCTGGTTTGATTGAGGTTCTGGACATGTGTCACTTTAATGCCACGCCCTGTATCCGCTCTTCTACCTTTTGACCTCTTAAATTATTCTGATGATACTTGATCCAAGCCCAGAATCGATACCTTAGTCCTCCCAAATGTGGCATTCAATTACATTTTTAAGAAGATTTTTAGTCTTTCCAGTTATATTTTGTCTTAACCCATCTTAGTTTAATTATTTATTCAATTTGTCTTGAACCATTATTCTTTATATCATAGAACAGTAGAGCATAGGAGTAGGCCTTTGGGGCCACAATGTCTGTGCCAAACACGATGCCAAGGCTAACCTTTATCTGCCTGCACATAATCCATATCCCTTCATTGCTTGCATATCCATGTGCCTAGACAAAAGACTCTTAAATACCACGATAGAACATAGATATCACAATAGAACCAACCTTATCTCCCGGTGGCTGATACCAACCTGATCTGCCGGTGGCTGAGCGCCTTAACCAACCTGATCTCCCGGTGGCTGAGCACTTCAACTCCCCCTCCCACTCCCAGTCTGACCTTTCTGTCATGGGCCTCCTCCAGTGCCATAATGAGACACACCGGAAATTGGAGGAACAGCACCTCATATTTTGCTTGGGCAGCTTGCAGCCCAGCGGTATGAACATTGACTTCTCCAACTTTAGATAGTTCCTCCGTCCCTCTCTTCCCCTCCCCTTCCCAGTTCTCCCTCTAACTTCCTGTCTCCACCTATATCCTTCCTTTGACCCGCCCCCCTGACATCAGTCTGAAAAAGGGTCTTGACCCGAAACGTAACCATTCCTTCTCTCCTGAGATGCTGCCTGACCCGCTGAGTTACTCCCGCATTTTGTGAATAAATACCTTCGATTTGTACCAGCATCTGCAGTTATTTTCTTACACTCACAATAGAACATGTAATTTTAATATCTTCTTACTGTCTTGTGTAGGAAAATAACTGCAGAAGTTGGTACAAATCGAAGGTATCACATAAAGCTGGAGTAACTTAGCAGATCAGGCAGCATCTCAGGAGTGAGGGAATGGGTGACGTTTCGGGTCGAGACCCTTCTTCAGACTGAAGAAGGGTCTCAACCCAAAACATCACCCATTCCTTCCCGCGCCGAAGCCTCCAGAGACGGGTCGCAGCCGCTCCCGCAGCCTCCGAAGGCAGCCAGCGCCGCAGGCGCTGAGTCCGGGACGCGGGTTCTGCGAAGCAGAGCCCGGGTGGTCTCAGCCGGAGCCCGCCAGCTCCAGGTGCATGGCCGGTGGTAGACACGACACAGAAACAAAGGTCGGGTCTCCGCTCGGGAGAGACACTTTTACAGTTCCCACCCCCCCCCCCCACCCCCACATAACACACAACCGCAAACACTACATCATATTTAAACTACAATTAAGACAAAAACAACAAAAAAACACAAAAGACAATGGACTGCAGGCAAGCCGCAGCTGCGAGGGCAGCGCTGGCTCCTCCTACAATAGTTTTTGAATGTCTGATGATATCAGATGATATTGCTAAATGTGTCTTATCTGTAAGGCATAAATTGGGAATATAGTGGAATTCTCTCCACTGTGTGAATGCAAGCCCAACAACATTCAAGTATGGCTCCATCCAAGACTCTTGATTGGCACTCTGTCACACCACCCTTTGTTCTTTCCGTCCACCACTGAAACACAATTGCTGTAGTGTGTACCCTCTACAAAACACACTTGGTTTACTTGCCTAGTCTACATCTTGCGAACCTGCAGTCTTTGCTCTAAAGATGAGGATAGGAAGATCAGGGGAGCACCACCTTGTGCAGGTTCCCCTCCAAGTTGCAAACCATCTTGACTTTGAAATAATTTGGTGTTCCTTCATGGCTACTATCTCATTTACCCTCTCCCTCATTCACCATGGTCGATTTTGGATAACTGTGCCAGTGGTGCTCACATTCGGGGAAAAAAACACATATCCTTCCTCCCACTTTCCCAGGGCTTACATTTAAATGTTATAATTCATTTTTCTGCAGTAAAATGGTTGAATTTTAGTTTTTGTCTGATCTATGATATTTTTGGCATTTTATTAAATGTTAGGCATGTTACGCATATCTTTTGATGCTGCTCAGCTGGAACCGATTAAGATTATTGATCGTCAGTTGATTATAGTTTGTTTTTAGTGGGACTTCTGATGTGCAGAAAGTGTTTAACAAAGGTTGTTTTCTTTAGCGGTGTTTTTTTTGTACATTTTCAGTTTATAACAAAAAAAGCTGTTTTGACTTTCTTTTTCAGTGCCAGGAAATTGCAAAGTCAAAAGCTGAAGTGGCGTGTATTGCTGTGTATGAGAAAGATATATTTGTGGTGGGGACTGAACGAGGAAGATCTTTCATTGGAAACCGAAAGGATTTTCAAACTGACTTTGTGAAATACTGTAAGTTGAAACAACAAAATCAAGGATAGTATTAAGTTGCAGGAAAACCTTTGACTTTATCGATTATTTAATAGTCTCAATTTCTATGGTTCTGGCGTACGGATCACATTCCACCTGAACTGTTATAAGGTGTACAGGGGTTATAGTAACAGCAGTCTACATCCCACCGAATGCTAACGCTAGCACAGCTTTAGGCTACCTGCTCGGTGCAATAAACTCACAACAGAGCACATATCCAGAAGCAGCCCACATCATAGCCGGGGACTTCAACCATGCAGACCTAAAGTCAGTTCTCCCGAAACTTGAACAACACATAAGATGTGCTACCAGGGGGAAAAACACACTAGACAAGGTTTACTCAAATATTAAGAAGGGGTTCAGGTCAGCACCACTACCACACCTGGGGCAGTCAGATCACCTGTCCATATTCCTAACCCCAGCATACACCCCACTCAGGAGGAAAGCTCCAGTCACCATAAAGACTGTTAAGACATGGCCTGAAGGAGCTTCCTCGCAGCTGCAGGATTGCTTCGAAAGGACCAACTGGGATATTTTTGAGGATCAGGACTTGGAGGAGTACACATCAACTGTACTTTGCTACATCCAAAACTGTGTTGACAATGTCACCGTCGACAAACGCATCCGGTTGTACCCAAATCAAAAACCCTGGATGACAAAGGATGTCAGGTCTCTCCTCAAGGACCGTAACACCGCCTTCAGGTCTAGTGATAGAGCTCTATACAGTGCTGCTAGAACCAACCTGAAGAGAGGCATCAAGGATGCCAAAGCGTCCTACAAGAGGAAGATTGAAGACCACTTCTCCAACAATGACCCACGGCGGGTATGGCAAGGCATCCAGCACATCACCAACTACAAGACCAGCAACCGCACGACTGCCGACGGCGACGCCTCGCTGGCTGAGGAACTTAACTGTTTCTTTGCTCGTTTCGAGGTGAAAGCTACAGTGGCAGACATTACACCCTCTCCAGCACCTGACAGCAACACCTTCACTGTGCAGGAGTATGATGTTAAGCGCGTGCTCAGAGCAGTGAATCCCAGGAAAGCTGCAGGCCCCGATGGTGTGACGGGCAGAGTGCTGAGGGAATGTGCAGACCAATTATCTGAGGTCTTCACAAAAATCTTCAACCTGTCCCTTTTAAAATCCACCATCCCTCCCTGCCTGAAGTCCGCCATAATCATCCCACTGCCGAAAAAGTCTGTCATCAGCAGTCTTAACGACTACCGTCCGGTAGCACTCACACCGGTCATCACAAAGTGCTTCGAGAGACTGGTCCTGCAGCACATCAAAGCCAGCCTCCCACCCACCTTCGACCCACACCAGTTTGCCTACAGAGCAAATAGGTCTACAGGGGATGCCATCGACACTGCTCTTCACACTGCACTGACCCACCTTGAACACCAGGGGAGCTATGTGAGGATGCTCTTCCTCGACTTCAGCTCTGCCTTTAACACGGTCATCCCGAGCAGACTGGTCACCAAACTTTCCGACCTTGGATTTTCCCAAACCATCTGCAAATGGATCAAGGACTTTCTGACCAACCGCCCCCAGACAGTCAAAATAGGCCCTCACCTCTCCTCCACCATTACACTGAGCACCGGCTCACCACAGGACTGTGTGTTGAGCCCCATCCTTTACTCCCTCTACACTCACGACTGCGCCCCCACCCATCCCACCAACACCATCATCAAGTTCGCGGATGACACGACTGTGGTTGGACTCATCTCAGAAGGAGATGAGACAGCCTATAGGGATGAAATCCAAAGGCTGGCAGCATGGTGTTCAGTGAACAATCTGGTCCTGAACTCCTCCAAAACAAAGGAACTTATAATTGACTTTAGGAAAACCAGTGGAGATTACGACCCACTCTACATCAATGGGGTCTGTGTGGAAAGGGTACCAGCTTTCAGGTTCCTGGGTACGCACATCGCAGAGGATCTCACCTGGTCTACCAACACCATCACCACAGTAAAGAAGGCACAGCAGAGACTCCACTTCCTGAGGATCCTCAGGAAAACCAACCTGCAGGAGAAGCTCATGTTGTCCTTCTATCGCTGCTCCATCGAGAGTGTGCTGGCATACTGTATAACCACATGGTATGCCAGCTGCTCAGAAAAGGACAGGAAGGCCCTTCAGAGGGTCATCACGACGGCCCAGAAAATCATCGGCTGCTCACTGCCCTCCCTGGAGCACCTGTTCAGCCTACGCTGCCTCAGTAGAGCAGGCAAAATAATAAAAGATCCATCCCACCCCGGCCACCGTCTGTTTGTTCATCTGCCCTCTGGTCGACGTTTCAGGTCGATAAAATCCCGAACAAACAGACTTAAGAACAGTTTTTACCCCAGGGCCATACGAGAACTGAACACTACCTTTGCACTAGGCAACACTAAAAAATCTTTGTACTTAACATAATTGTATTTAATTGTATTTATGTATTTATTTGTTTTTGCATTTATTGCATATATGTTTGTACGCACCGTCAGGATTGGCTATTTTTTAATTTCGTTGTACTCGTTGCAATGACAATAAATGAATATTATTATTATTATTATTATTATTAATGATTAGAATGCTACAAATCACATCAAATCTGACCTCTATTTTCAGATTTGAAAATTTTCTCCTGGCTTTAACTCTTAATTGTAAATTATGGCATTAAAAAAACACACTTTTGATTCTACATGTCATTAACTCTGTCCACAATTACCGGCAAACTATTCTTTAACCTTAAATATTACTGTGTTTTGATATTGTACAACTAATTAAATTGGCAAACTTGGCTTGCTACATGCCAAAGTTTGTCCTGAACCTTTTTTCCTTTTAATCCAAAAATCACATGCGCAACAATTTTATTGATGCAGCCTTCTGTTTTGATTGTACCATGTACACTTTGCCTGCTTTAAGACTGAGCACTATTCATGCAGGTAGGATGTTTGATGTTTAACCAGCAGTTGGTAGATCTGCTGCCTTTCAGCACCAGTGAACATGGTTCCATCCTGACCTCAGCTGCTATCTGTGTGACGATTACGTGTTCTCACTGTGATCGTATGGGTCTCCTCAGGTTGTCTATAGTTTGCTCCCACGTCCCAAAGACATATGGGTTTGTAGGTTAATTGGCCTCTAAATTGCCCCTCTTGCCAGGAATGGTTGAGAAATTAATTACAGAACTAGTGTGTTTAATGGTCAGCATTGGACCAGATGGACGGAAAGGCCTGTTTCCATTTTGCATCTCTAAACTAAAGTACAACAAAGATTTCTTGATATGGGAAAGGATCATGCTCATCTGTATTCTTGAATGTTATTAATATATTTTTAGTTATGTTTACCAATTTGAAAAACTTCTGGGGACAAAACCAGACATACAGTAGTCATCTTCTTAATTATGTGATGACTTGCAATTTTTGGTGACATTCTCATGGAGGAGAATAGCTTATGTTTATACAAATACTTCAGGATTTAATTAGTTTAGTTTGTTTGAAAAGTCGGCACTTGGGATAGAAGGTTTTCCATTTTTGGTTAACATTAGTTCTTTGTTTAGTTCTTAGATTTTAACATTTTTCCTGAAGATGTTGGTCTACAGCTGTTGTGGCAAATTCAATATTATCTACTGTCTCTGCTTCTCCTCATCTGGATACCTCTATTGGGTCTTTACTCTGCTCCAAAGAAACTAGGACTATCCAGTGTAACAAAAAATTAAAGGCTGCAAATGCAGGAATTTGGAGAGAAAAAAACCCCAAACTGCTGGGGAGCTCTGGTCTGGCAGCATCTGTAGAAGGAAATGAACAGCCAAAATTGAGACCCTTCATCTGGACTGAAAGAGGGGAGATGGCCAATATAAAGAGGTGACTAGACGGGTGGGGCAAGAGCTGGCTAGTGGTAGATTGATGCAGGTAAGAAGAGGGGTTGACTGGCAAATGGGTGAGCAAAGAAAAGAGTGGAGTAAGTGACAGAGGATGTGGAGACAATCAAGTTTTAAGTTTAGAGATGCAACATGGGAAACAGCTGCAGTTTATGTTGGAGGAATCAAATAGGGTAAAATTGTGGGCCAATGAGAACAGTGGGAGGAGGGGATGGGGATGTGAATCTATGTCACCTGGAAGGGCTGTTTAGGTCGCTGGATAGAAGTGAGGGAGGTGTAGGAACAGGTGTTACACCTCTTCCAACCATGTTGAGAATCACATGTATCTTCTACTAGATGTATTTTACAATTGGTACTCTCTGTGGCATCTCCTGCATAGGTAAGACCAAGCACAGTTTACGCAAATGGTTCTCTGCATGGGTGCTCACGTGGGCCCCTTTTACAATAATGCGCAGTACTTTTCATTTAACTTTAAATACATTTGTTAGAAATGTATTTTGTTCCCATCCAATATCCCTGTGTTTCCCATCTCGTGAATAATTTGTTTCTGGATGATAAAATAAAGTTTGAACTTTATTGTTTCCACTGTAGTGAAAGTTTTACATGCATTTTTGCTAACAAATCTATAACATGAGTAATTGTTTAATGGTATAAACCTGGATTTGTTTGCTTATTTAATGCATTCATGTCATTAGTTTGAACCTGCAGTGGTTTCCAAACAAGTCTCCTAACTGTTCTAATTTGACTTTAGGTGTGGCTGAAGAGCAAAAGGCAGCAATAAAGCGAGGAAGTAAAGCTGTACCTTGTGTAACTCCAACTGCTTTGGATAACCAGCCTGACATTGAAAAAAACAAAAAATCAGTTGAGGATTTATTCTGCTTACTTTATGGTACTATTACATTTCAGTTTTTCTTGTGCAAACAATAAACAGTATTATGTTGTGATTATTTGCAAATTTATGCAATTGGGTTAAATCCTTAAGTATCCTTTAAAAAATAAAGATTTGTCATCTATATACTACTAAAACTCAGATCTTGTAGCGTTGTATATATATTCCACTGATGTCGGCTGAATACGGCAATTCCGGCAAAACGGTGAACCGTAGCGCCACGATTTTTGAACCGCCTTAATCAGCATGCGGTTCGCTGCTGGAAAATTATATTTTTATTTAATTCGGACGCATATTTTTTAAGTTACAGAGGTCTAAAGGTGCTGCCCCCCCTCATTTATCGAAGTTTTGACAGAAGGGGGGCGCTGCGGTCCGGCAGTGCTCAGTACGCATGCGCAGAATCTCCTCACTCAGTACTCAACACGCATGCGCGGCATCTCCTCACTCGCACCAAAACAATGGACGCCGTTAGCGGCGCAAGCCCGCGATCACCGGCTCACCTCTCCTCTCTCCCCTTGCTTCTCTCCTCTCTCCCACACCCGGGAGAACATCTCCCCGCTATCCACCCCCCCCCCCCCCCCGGGCCTTTGAATGATGCGATCTCCCGAAGCCCCCCCCCCACCGGGATTTTCACTGATCCGATCACCCGCACCCCCCCCCCCCCCGGGCCTTTAACTGATGCTAAGAGTGTGTCTGGGGGAGAGAAAATGGGGGGGGGGGGGTCTGAGAATGGGGAATGGGACAACAGGGGTAGTGCGGAGGGGACTTGGTGGTGGGGGAAAGAGGGGTACTGGGAAAAGGGGAGGTCCATATCCCTCCCCTCTCCCCCATCCCTCCCTCCCCCCTCTCTCCCCCCCCCTCCCTCCCTCCTTACCACCCCATCTCTCATCACCCTCCCCCCCTCCCTCCACCCTCCATCCTCAACACATCCCTCCCTCCACCACTCCCTCCCCCTCGATCACTCCACACCTCCCTCCCCAAAACCTCCCTCTCCCTCCCTCCCCCCTTCACTCCCTCACCCCCTCCCGGATACAATGGAAACCCTAAGAGGACGGGCCAAAGGGGAGAGTGTGGGGAGAGTAAGAGTGGGGATGGGGGACGAGAGAATGGGGGAGTGGGGAATGGGCCCAACGGGCCCACTTTGTCTAGTTTAATTTAAAGCTCTAGTAACATACGAGAATGAATCATTAGGCAAAATATAAGAATTCTAATGATGATGTTCTTTATGTGTCTAGCTGCTGCTTAAGAGCATGGAAATTAGGAAAGCATTGTTACTGAGGAGGGGAGGGGGGGGAGAACAATAGCTCAATTGAAAACAGTAAAAACCCTGTAAGTTAATTTAAAGCTGTGAGCTCACCTCGTGAGCTAAACTCATGGCTTTTTACTGCCAAGTTCAGTAGATAACTCGTTAATTTGAAATTATGGTCCAAGTACTTGATGCAAAGTTGGTTCAGATTGTAGGTGAGTTGTATGTTAGGTCTCTTCACTACTCCAAAAACTTCCAATTTTAATCCCTAATCCCTTTACACCACCATTCTTTTCAAGAATGCCGGGGGGGGGGGGGGGGGGTTCAATTTTAATTTTCAACTTAAGGAACAACAATTTTCCAGTTGTTCATTAAACAGAGACCTGATCAGTTCTTAACTAACGCTCTTCTCCATCTGACTGAACTTGCCCAAACAAATTCTCTTATGATTTCTCTCACTTCAAGTCACAGATGTACTGATGGCACAGGCATATGTCCCAGTTTTGCATGTCTTTTTTTGGGTTATGTTGGAATACTCCTTGTTCCAAATGCACCCTGGCACTATTCTACAACTTTTTTTCCCCACTGCATTGGCGCTGCCTTCTGCACCTGTGTGGAACTCTTTGATATCATCCATTTTATTACTATCTTCCACCTTGCCCTCAAATTCATTTGGACTATCTCTGACATCTGTCCCTTTTCTTGATCTCTTTGTCTTTATCACAGGGAACTGATTGACATCTACTACAAACCCATTGACTCCCACAGCCACCTTGACTATGCCACCTCCCATCCTACCTCTTGCAGGGACGCTATGCTTTACTCTTAATTTATCCATCTCTTCCGACCCCCTCCACTGTCTACTTCAAAGTTGAGGCTTTCCACTCTAGGACATGGATTCCAGTGATTTTTTTTGTTGCTTGAATTGTTTATCTTGGATCCCTTTCAATCTGGAATAAGTGTTCAGAGCACCGTGAATTTCAATGTTGTTCTCATCGGATTATATTTGTACAACATTTTCTGTTTTACCATATTAACTTGAGTCTCTTTATTTCCCTCAATTTTAGGTAAAGCTCTTGGAAAACTCGCTCCAATCCCTGTGCCTTATGAAAAGATCTTTAAGGACCCTGCTGCTATAGCAATACAAGGATTACCTGATGGCGTGTGTTTTAAGCATCCATCAAAATATGACACTACTTCATTAAAAAAGATTTTGGCGCAAAAGTCAAAAATTATATTTACAATAAAGAGGTAAATATTCTTCTGAATTTTTTAAGCAATATTTTTTTGTGAAATACTAAACAAATGCCTAGCTATTTGTACAATTCAACATCATTAACTTAGCTGCAAAGTAGTACTTGCCATGCTCGATGGGGTTTTTGTCTTCCTTCCATGTGAAGCTATTATACCATGAAGGTTGACTTCTACACTGTTTATTTCAAATTTCCAATAGTTATTTAAGGTCAGGAGGCTTCTTCATTTATAATGTATTAATGGTTTGAGTTATTTAATGCTTGAGTTTAATTTGTGCATTATTTTTGCTCTTGACAGGCACTAGATATGACTTAAGTAATATAGTAATAGTTTCTGCAGTCTGCTAATTTGGACACTTAAGGGTTATGAATAAAGTGGAGTAAATGTATGTAGGGAAAGGCTTCACAGGTATTTTATAAAGCAATATTTTGCGATTGTTAGTACTTTTGTGATTAGAATAGTTTCCAATATTTTTTTTATCGATTACAAAATTGAATGTATTTATTGGATTATTTCTGGAATTGCTTTTCATTGTGCATGTTGCCAATTCTAGCTCTTTCACAAACCATTATGAAAGTTGACAGCTGGCAGTAGTTTTTCATAGCTGGGAGATCAGTAATGAATAGAACCAGAGGTGCCTGGCAAATTATGAAGGAGATCCCATGCAGGAGATCTTGCAATTCAAAAAATAGTGGTGTTGTTAGTAGACAATGTGAATATTTCCTCATTTTCTGCATTTGAAGTGAGAACTATTGAACATGCTACATCAGAAGCCAATAGCTTAATGATTTAAATTTAAATTCATTTTATTTTGTAGGAATAATTTCATGTTTCCAAAATAATTATTTTCAAGATTCATTTAATCTGTGTAATTTAATGTATGTTCTACTACTGACAGGTGAAATTGAGGTGTTCTATGAAGCACACTCATTAGCCTTAATATCTTCATATTCACTCAAACTTGAGAGTAAGAGATTGTATTCGGTGAAATTTCTACATGGTTATTATTACTGTGCAACCACTTTCTTTTTAGGCCATTTTTGGACACTGCCATTCAACATGGTAAGTATATAATTCCACTTGAATTATTTTTGGATAATATTTGGTACCATCCCAATGAATATATTGTTTAGTTAAATTATTATTGCTACATTCACCGAGATGCAGTGAAAAGCATTTTTGTTACATGCTATCCAGTCAGTGAAACTACTATACATGTTTACAATCTAGCCATCCACTGTGAACTGGCAGCTTACAACCTTGCTCCATCTTCCCCAGGGGATGTTTAAAAAAAAAAAAACTCTACTTTTTCAATGGATTTTGGACACAGAGTACACATTCCATTAAAGTCTAAGATTCATACAAAGCACTTATGCAGTATTTCAGCCCAGTCATTTAAATCACAACAGTGACCTAATCATTTGGTCACCAATCATTGTGACCAAAACATTCTTTCCATCCCTACCTAGCCTCCACAAAGATGGCTAGGAACAGCCCTTCTGAAGAATGTTATGATAGAAGGGTTCAAGGCAATTAGTTTGAAGTTCAAAGCAATCTGTCACAAAACAGAAACTTTGGAAAGAAAGTGGAGACTACCATAGTTGTAAGCATTTGTACCTTTTAAAAAATAATACCATTAATATCCAAGTTTCCAGGCGTGAATGTACGTCATTTTGTAGTTTCTAGATGTTAAACATGCTGTGATTTTGGAATTACACAAAAACAATGAAAATTGCCTATTTGAAAGTAGATTAATCTGTTGGCAAAGTAGTGCAGATTGCAAGTTAAAATTGGTTTTCTTAAATACTTTCATGTGCACTTTCCTGACTTTGGCTATTTTGACACATTTGGATTTAACAAAAATATACAAAACATGCGGCTTTAATGGGTGTGTGACTACTAACCTGACCTCGTACCAATTTTAAAATCTGAGTTGTAATAGTACCAAGCTTGTTTCTTAATTTATGCTCATCCTCTACAGTTGAGGTACATTAGTACTTAATGCATGCCTTTGATAACTACTATTTGTTAGAGAACTACTATTTGCAATATAGTTGTTTAAAATATTCTAACAGCAATTATCGTTATTCATGTACCAGTGGTTCAACTAAAGAACTTGGAGTTACATGGTTAAACCTATCGTAATTTCACCATTGAAAGGCATAAAGTTTATTTTATACATGATAGATGTAAACTAAAGTTAATGGTGAAAATTAACTTTGTGGAATGTCTGCTGACTGTACCTGCCAATAAATTGGAAATGGAGCATGGTGTATTGTGCACATGTAAACACTTATGCAGTAAAAAGAAAAAAAGGTCTCTAGAGAATGGGGTAAATTAAGTATCCTTTGAGGGATACTCTATATTGACAATGCTATTCCAAGTCCGAGTGGAGATAATTGTGTTGCAAATCAAGCTTGGTGACTGCAGTGCTGTACATTAGTTGCATTATTTCCATTAAATTCATCTTACCTCCACTTATTGTAAATATCTAGATAAGTCATCTTGCTTTCACTCTTAATTTCTTTCACAATTTGCTTCCACTTTAAAAAAAACTTGTTTTATTACTTGACCCACTTACCAGATACGGGCAGGTACAGTGTTGTCAATTGACTGTTTGCAAACTAACTACGCAATGTGATGAGTTTTAGTAAGGCCTACAAACCGCTAGGATTGCAGCACTCGATACCCTGTTTACAGTTTTATTCTTTCAGATATTAAATGTTGAAGATTTGAAGAGAAATATTTTCCAATTCTGTTTCATTGCCTTTTTGTCCATCTTTAAATTCTAGCGATTTCATCTAAAGTAAACTTACCATGTTTAAATAATTGTTTTAAACATGACTTTAATACACTAATCCACTGTGAAATAAAAGGCATGAAGCTCTTGAACATTGTCTTTTTGCGATGTGTGATATAAAGCGACGGTTGTACTGTTCTTTTCACAAGAAGATTGAGGATTGATATCCAAGCAAGCCATCCATTTATAGATTTAAATTTTTGATTTTCCATATTAGAAGCAAAACGGCCAATTGGGAAGGAGAATACACAGATGCCACCTGGCGGGTAGGTTTTTTTGTCCTTATTAAACTTAATGATTTATTTTTCATATTTTAATATAATTGCATGTTCTTAATGCGGAGGAAACGATTGCTGAGCCTGCGCTTGGTCTTGCTGATGTAGTGAAGTGGAAACTTGGAACAGCAGATACAGTAGATGAGGTTGGAGGAGGTGCAGGTGAACCTCTGCCTCACCTGGAAAGCCTGTTTGGGTCCTTGGATGGAGTCGAGGGGGGAGGTAAAGGGACAGGTGTTGCATCTCCTGTGGTTGCAGGGGAAAGTACCTGGGGAGGGGGTGGGAAGGGACGAATGGACCAGGGAGTTTTGGAGGGAACAGTCTCTGCGGAAAGCAGACAGGGGTGGAGATGGGAAGATGTGGGATCCTGTTGGAGGTGGCGAAAATGTTGGAGGATTAATACCTCCGCTCAGTCCGTCTTAACCTACCTGATCTTCCGGTGGCTCAGCACTTCAACTCCCCCTCCCATTCCCAATCTGACCTTTCTGTCCTAGGCCTCCTCCATTGTCAGAGTGAGGCCCAGCACAAATTGGAGGGACAGCACCTCATATTTCGCTTGGGTAATTTACACCCAAACGGTTTGAACATTGACTTGTCTAACTTCAGATAGTCCCTGCTTTCCCTCTCTATCCCCTCCAACTTCCCAGTTCTCCCACTAGTCTTCCTGCCTCTGACTACATTCTATCTTTGTCCCGCCCCCTCCCCTGACATCAGTCTGAAGAAAGGACTGGGCCCGAAAAGTCACCCATTCCTTCTCTCCAGAGATGCTGCCTGACCCGCTGAGATACTCCAGCATTTTATGTCTACAGTTGATTTATACCAACATCTGCAGTTTTTTTTCCTACCCATTCCAGTGAATGTCAGTTTCTAACAGAACAATCCCGTCGGTCCTACTCATCTCTTTCCAGTTCTTATTTCTGTACTTATCTGCTCTCAGCAACTTCCCTTTGATTCTTTAGCTAATTACATGCACTGATTGTAACTTTGTGATGTGTAAAGAAACTAGAGCACATGATAGAAACCCATGTAATCACAGGAAACTGTGTAAACTCTGTACAAACAATACCCCAGGGTGGGATTAAACTTGCTGTCTCACTCCAGCATCTCATTAACTCTTGTACCATTATGCTGCCCTTTACATTCCTTTTCCTCTTCATTGCTCTCTCACTTTACATCTGTCTTCCAATCTAATGAATTCACGTTGCCAAGAGGCCAGTTATAGCATTTGCTTCCCTACTTGAAATGTTATACCTGCATTGACGTGTTCAAAGACACTGATTATTTTACTGCTGGTGCTACTTTTCCTACCCAAATGAATGACCTTACATTTTCATATCACCCTCCAGTTTCCAACTTTTTCACATAACCTCTATGTCCCTTCGCACACTCATTGCATCCTCTTCATTACCTACGGGTTACTAATTGTAGATGATCAGCCATGATCACAATGAATGGCGGTGCTGGCATGAAGGGCCAAATGGCCTCCTCCCGCACCTAGTTTCTATGTTTACTTTATTGCTTAGTTTTGGATATATCTTGATTATCAATGTAGATTTAAAAAAGGTGAGGTATCTATTTTGGGCAACCTTGATCTGAAAATATCCCATTCACTCACTCTAATTTCTATCATTAAGGCAGTCGAACATCAATGCAAAGAATTTGCCCCCTACCCATGAACCTTTAATTTATGTAACAACCTTTCTTGCAGCAACTTGGAGGTGTTGCAGAATGTTCAGAATTTAGGAAAATTATTAATAGTAGATTATAATCTATGCAGCAACCTCTTTTTCAGATCCCCAGGATATAGGGCATCTAAGTCCATGGGATTCAAGTCCTGTTATTTTTCTCTGTACTATATTACTGATATTAATCACTTTAACTCTTTCTAGACCCTTTTCTACTTTTGCCATATTGTGGCTTCCGCTTTGAAAATAGTTACATTTTGGTAAAGGTTTTTTTAATGCTTCAGTACAAATAGAGAAGGTACAATATATAGGTAAAATGAAAGGACTAAATTCTTGCATGTAGGTAATGATGATCAGAGTACAGGAGGGAGATAGATAATCTCATTGAATTGTATTGCTCTTACCGCTACAAAACCAAGTTGGCTAGTTCCTTTCAGGAAGGGGAAGCCAAGTATCCGTGAATCTGTCTTGGCCGATTGGACGGCAGTGCCAAGAGTCAACAGTTTAATGTTCCTTGGCATGAATATCACGGAAGATTTGTCCTGGACCCTGTACTTTGATGTTATCACAAAGAAAGCTCATGTGCCTCTACTTCCTCAGAGGCTTGAGGTGATTCAGCATGTTGCAGAATACTCTATTGAACAACTTCAGGTATATGGTGGAGAGCATATCAACTGGTTGAATGACAGCCTGGCTAGGTAACTTGAAGACCTATGAATGAAAGTGGCTGCAGAAGGTTGTGGATATTGCCCAGTATTGATCTGCAGGAAGTGCTACCTCAATGACCCACGCCACACTCATTTCACTGTTATCACCGAGAAGAGGATACAGGAGCCTCAGAACTGATCTCCAGGTTCAAGAACAGCTTCTTCTCATCAACGATCTTTAACCACACTGCACAACCTTACCTCAACCACAATCCACTACATACTTCAGTTTACACTATTATGGTCTGATTACCAATATCACTGATGATTTATTGTATTTGTGATTATTGCATATTTATTTATTGTGCTAATGTGCAAGTAAAGCTGTAACATACAAATTTCATTATGTTCCTAGTACAAAGGACAATTAAACACACGGTCCTTGATCTGGTCAAAAGGCAGTAGAGACGTGAATTATTTTTGCTGAGACGATTCCAGTCTGGAATGCAGTGTTTTATAAAAGCAAGTTCAGTAATAACATTCCAAGGATAAATTAATTGGAACAGTATGAGAGTTGGAGGCAAGATTGGGCTAATTACTGTGCCCTTCATAATGTTTGGGACAAAGACCCACCATGTATTTATTTGCCTCTACTCCACAATTTGAGATTTGTAATAGAAAAAGATCACATGTGGTTAAAGTGCACATTGTCAGATTTTATTAAGGGGTATTTTTATACATTTGGTTTCACCATGCAGAAATGACAGCTGTGTTTATACATAGTCCCCCCCCCCCCATTAATAAATGGGCACCATAATGTTTGGGACACATGGCTTCACAGGTGTTTGTAATTGCTCGGGTGTGTTTAATTGCCTCCTTAAAGCAGGTATAAGAGAGCTCTCAGCACCAAGTCTTTCCTCCAGACTTTCCATCGCCTTTGGAAACTTTTATTGCTGTTTATCAACATGGGGAGCAAAGTTGTGCCAATGAAAGTCAAATAAGCCATTTTGAGACTGAGAAACAAAAATAAAACTGTTAGAGCCATCAGCCAAACCGTAGCCGTACCAAAATCAACTGTTTGGGACATCATTAAGAAGAAAAAGCACTGGTGAGCTTACTAATCCCAAAGGGACTGGCAGGCCAAGGAAGACCTCCACAGCTGATGACATGAATTCTCTCCAATAAAGAAAAATCCCCAAACACCTGTCCGACAGATCAGAAACACTCTTCAGGAGTCGGGTGTGGATTTGTCAATGACAACTGTTCGCAGAAGACTTCATGAACAGATATACAGAGGCTTCGCTGCAAGATGCAAACCACTGGTTAGCCGCAAAAATAGGATGGCTGAGTTACAGTTTGCCAAGAAGTACTTAAAAGCAACAACAGTTCTGGAAAAAAGTCTTGTGGACAGATGAGATGAAGATTAGCTTATATCAGATTGATGGCAAGAGCAAAGTTTGGAGGAGAGAAGGAACTGCCCAACGGCCAAAGCATACCACCTCATCTGTGAAACGGCAGTGGGTGTGTTATGGACTGACTACTGAAGGTACTGGCTCACTTTGATGATACAACTGCTGATGGTAGTAGCATAATGAATTCTGAAGTGTATAGACACAGCCTATCTGCTCAAGTTCCTCAAAATTCATTGGCCGGTGGTTCATTCTACAGCCAGAATGATCCCAAACATACTGCTAAAGCAACAAAGGAGTTTTTCAAAGCTAAAAAATGGTCAATTCTTGAGTGGCCAAGTCAATCACCCGATCTGAACCCAATTGAGCATGCCTTTTATATGCTGAAGAGAAAACTGAAGCGGACTAGCCCCCAAAACAAGCATAAGCTAAAGATAGAAACAGAGAAAACATAGAAAATAGATGCCGGAGGAGGCAATTAGGCCCTTCGAGCCAGCACCGCCATTCATTGTGATCATGGCTGATCATCCACAATCTGTAATCTGTGCCTGCCTTTTCCCCATATCCCTTGATTCCACTAGCCTCTAGAGCTTTAACTCTCTTTTAAATTCATCCAGTGAATTGCCTCCACTGCCTTCTGTGGCAGAGAATTCCACAAATTCACAACTCTCTGGGTGAAAAGGTTTCTTCTCACCTCATTTTTAAATGGCTTCCCCATTATTCTTGGACTGTGGCCCCTGGTTCTGGACTCCCGCAACATTGGAAACATTTTTCCTGAATCCAACTTGTCCAGTCCTTTTATAATTTTATATGTCTGTTATAAGATCATCTCTCATCCTTCTAAATTCCAGTGAATACAAGCCTAGTCTTTCCAATCTTTCCTCATATGACAGTCTGCCATCCCAGGCATTAACCTCGTGAACCTACGCTGCTCTGCCTCAATAGCAAGGACGTCCTTCCTCAAATTAGGAGACTAAAACTGCACAAAATACTCCAGATGTGGTATCACCAGAGCTCTATACAACTGCAGAAGGACCTCTTTGCCCCTATACTCAAATCCTCTCGTTATGAAGGCCAACATGCTATTAGCTTTCTTCACTGCCTGCTGTACCTGCACGCTTACTTTCAGTGACTGGTATACAAGGACACCCAGGTTGCGTTGCACTTCCCCTTTACCTAATCTGACCCCATTGAGATAATAATCTGCCTGTGTTTTTGCCGCCAAAGTGGATAACCTCACACTTATCTACATTATACTGCATTTGCCATGCATCTGCCCACTCACTCAACCTGTCCAAGTCACCCTGCAACCTCCTAACATCCTCTTTGCAGTTCACACTGCCACCCAGCTTTGTGTCATCTGCAAACTTGCTAGTGCTACTTCTAATTCCATCATCCAAATCATTAATATATATTGTAAATAGTTGCGGCCCCAGCACCGAGCCTTGCGGCACTCCACTCGCCACTGCCTGCCATTCTGAAAAGGATCTGTTTATTCCTACTCTTTGCTTCCTGTCTGCCAGCCAATTCCCTATCCATGTCAATACCTACCCCCAACACCATGTGCTCTAAATTTGCTCATCAATCTCCCATGTGGGTCCTTATCAAAGGCTTTCTGAAAGTCTAGATACACTACATCTACTGGCTCTCCTTCATCCATTTTACTTGTCACATCCTCAAAATTCCAGAAGATTGGTCATGCAGGATTTCCCCTTTCATAAATCCATGCTGACTTGGACCAATCCTTTACTGCTATCCAAATGCGCTGTTATTACCTCTTTAATAATTGACTCCAGCATCTTCCCCACCACTGATGTCAGGCTAACTGGTCTATAATTCCCTGTTTTCTCTCTCAATCCTTTCTTGAAAAGTGGGATAACATTAGCTACCCTCCAATCCACAGGAACTGATCCTGAATCAATTGGACATTGGAAAATGATCATCACTGCGTCCATGATTTCTAAAGCCACCTCCTTGAGTACCCTAGGATGCAGACCATCAGGCCCTGGGGATTTATCAGCCCTCAGTCCCATCAGTCTACCCAATACTATTTCTTGCCTAATGCAAATTTCTTTCAGTTCCTCTCTCCCTAGATCCTCTGTCCTCTAGTACATCTGGGAGATTGTTTGTGTCTTCCTTAGTGAAGACAGACCCAAAATACCTGTTCAACTCTTCTGCCATTTCCTTGTTACCCATAATAATTTCACCCGTTTCTGCCTTCAAGGGACCCACATTTGTCTTTACTAGTCTTTTTCTCTTAACAATAGACAATAGACAATAGACAATAGGTGCAGGAGTAGGCCATTCAGCCCTTCGAGCCAGCACCGCCATTCAATGCGATCATGGCTGATCACTCTCAATCAGTACCCCGTTCCTGCCTTCTCCCCATACCCCCTCACTCCGCTATCCTTAAGAGCTCTATCCAGCTCTCTCTTGAAAGCATCCAACGAACTGGCCTCCACTGCCTTCTGAGGCAGAGAATTCCACACCTTCACCACCCTCTGACTGAAAAAGTTCTTCCTCATCTCCGTTCTAAATGGCCTACCCCTTATTCTCAAACTGTGGCCCCTTGTTCTGGACTCCCCCAACATTGGGAACATGTTATCTGCCTCTAATGTGTCCAATCCCCTAATTATCTTATATGTTTCAATAAGATCCCCCCTCATCCTTCTAAATTCCAGTGTATACAAGCCCAATCGCTCCAGCCTTTCAACATACGACAGTCCCGCCATTCCGGGAATTAACCTAGTGAACCTACGCTGCACGCCCTCCATAGCAAGAATATCCTTCCTCAAATTTGGAGACCAAAACTGCACACAGTACTCCAGGTGCGGTCTCACCAGGGCCCGGTACAACTGTAGAAGGACCTCTTTGCTCCTATACTCAACTCCTCTTGTTACGAAGGCCAACATTCCATTGGCTTTCTTCACTGCCTGCTGAACCTGCATGCTTCCTTTCATTGACTGATGCACTAGGACACCCAGATCTCGTTGAACTCCCCCTCCTCCTAACTTGACACCATTCAGATAATAATCTGCCTTTCTATTCTTACTTCCAAAGTGAATAACCTCACACTTACCTACATTAAACTGCATCTGCCATGTATCCGCCCACTCACACAACCTGTCCAAGTCACCCTGCAGCGTTATTGCATCTTCCTCACAATTCACACTACCCCCCAACTTAGTATCATCTGCAAATTTGCTAATGGTACTTTTAATCCCTTCGTCTAAGTCATTAATGTATATCGTAAATAGCTGGGGTCCCAGCACCGAACCTTGCGGTACCCCACAGGTCACTGCCTGCCATTCCGAAAGGGACCCATTTATCCCCACTCTTTGCTTTCTGTCTGTCAACCAATTTTCTATCCATGTCAGTACCCTACCCCCAATACCATGTGCCCTAATTTTGCCCACTAATCTCCTATGTGGGACCTTGTCGAAGGCTTTCTGAAAGTCGAGGTACACCACATCCACTGACTCTCCCTTGTCAATTTTCCTAGTTACATCCTAAAGAAGCTTTTACTGTCCTTTATATTTTTGGCCAGCTTCTCCTCGTACTTCATCTTTTCAACCCGTATTGCCCGTTTTGTTGCCTTCTGTTGTCCTTTGAAAGTTACCCAATCCTCTGGCTTCCCGCTACTCTTTGCTATGTTATACATCTTTTCTTTTAGTTTTATTCCATCCCTAACTTCCCTTGTCAGCCACGGTTGCCTCTTACTCCCCTTAGAATCTTTCTTCCTCTTTGGAATGAGATGATCCTGCATCTTCTGGATTATGTTCAGAAATTCCTGCTAGGATCCTTTTCCAGTCGACAATGACCAGCTCCACTCTCATGCCTTCATAGTCCCCCTTATTCAACTGCAACACTGACACTTCTGATTTAACCTTCTCCCTCTCAAATTACAGATTAAAACTAATCATATTATGGTCACTACCACCAAGTGGCTCCCTTACCATGAGCTCCCTTACCACGAGCTCCCTTATTAAATCTGCTTCATTGGACAACACTAAATCCAGAATTGCCTTCTCTCTGGTAGGCTCCAGTACAAGCTGCTCTAAGAACATCTTGAAGGCACTTTACAAACTCCCTTTCTTGGGGTCTAGAACCAACCTGTTTTTCCCAATCTACCTGCATATAGAAATCTCCCATAACCACAGTGGCATTACCTTTGTTACATGCCAGTTTTAACTCCTGCTGTAACTTACACCCTATATCCGGGCTACTGTTTGGGGGCCTGTAGATAACTCCCATTAGTGTCTTCTTACCGTTACAATTCCTCAACTCTATCCACAGTGCCTCTACATCGTCAGTCCCTATGTCACCTCTTGCAAGGGACTGAATTTCACCCCTCGCAAACAGAGCTCCCCCACCTCCTCTGCCCACCAGCCTGTCCTTTCAATAGGACATATAACCCTGAATATTCAGTTCCTAGTCCCGATCCTCCTGCAGCCACGTCTCTGTAATCCTCTCAATGCCATATCTACCAATCTCTAACTGAGCCTCAAGTTCATCCACTTTACTGCTTACACTTCGCATTCATATGTAATACTTTTAATCCATTGCTCATCTCACCTTTTACATCGATTCCTATTACACATGGCCATTCTCTCCTATCCCTTCGTGAGCTTTCTGTCCGGTTAATTCTGGGGTCTTTCTTAACTTTTCCTATACTCTCTTTCCCTTTAACTCCCTTTAACTCCCCTTTCCCTTTAACTCCCCCCCCCACCCTCCCACTATTTAGTTTAAAACCACCCGTGTAGCATTGGCAAACCTGCCTGCCAGAATGCTGGTCCCCCGCCTGTTGAGGTGCAACCTGTCGCTTTTGTACAATTCACCCTTACCCCAAAACAGATCCCAGTGGTCTAAGAATCAAAATCCCTGCCCCCTGCACCAGCTCCTCAGCCACACATTCAGATCCCCTATCTCCCTGTTCCTGCCCTCACCAGCATGAGGAACTGGAAGAAAACCGGAGATAACCACCCTGGAGGTCCTGCTTTTCAGCCTTCTTCTGAGCTCTCTAAAGTCACGCTGCAGAATATCTTGCCACTTCTTCGCGACGTCATTTGTGCTGACGTGCACTACCACTTCCGGCTGCTCACCATCTCCCTTGAGGATGCCCTGCACTCATTCCGTGACGTCCTGGATCCTGGCACCAGGGAGGCAACGCACCATTTGTTGCCGCAGAATCTCATTTGTTGCCGCAGAAGCCCCTGTCTGTACCTCTCACGATGGAGTACCACGGCTCTGCTTGACGTCGGTCTCTCTGGCTTTGCCTCAGCGCCACGTTTTGCCTCGCAGACTTGTCCGCCGCTCAGACTGGCAGTGTCTTCTGTCCCGACAGCTTCCAAGAGGGTGAACCCTGTGGTCAAGAGGTACATCCCCTGGGTTCTCTTGCACTTCCCTTCCTCACCGTCACCCAACTTCTCTCTTCCGGTCGGTACCTTCGGTGTAACAGATTGCTGCAATACAGGCCTGGCAGAGCATCACCAGAGAAGACACCCAGCAACTGGTGATGTCCATGAATCACAAACTTCAAGAAGTCATTGCATGCAAAGGATATGCAACAAAATACTAAACATAACTACTTTCATTTACATGACATTGCTGTGTCCCAAACATTATGGTGCCCTGAAATATGGTGGTGTGGGGGGGGGGGGGGGACAACGACGACTATGTACATGGTGAAACCAAAATGTTTAAAAATACTCTTTATTAAAATCTGACAATGTGCACTTTAACCACATGTGATTTTTTTTTTTCTACTGCAAATCTCAAATTGTGGAGTCCAGAGGCATAAAAATAAATGATGGGTCTTTGTTCCAAACATTATGGAGGTCACTGTATATAGCTGTTTCAAAGAACCAACGCTGGGCCATATGCCCTCTAGTGCGATAATATTTCTATATCTATTCCATAATCCATTTAGAGTTATAACATGATATCTATACTTCAACCTGACTTTACCTCCAGTGAAGGAGAGATTAGTGGAAAAGAGCATCCATTTTCTGCCATTAAAGAAAAAGTGAATAACAAACCAGAGCAAAAGTGAATACATTTCCATATTTTTATCTTGTAGCTTCATTCAAGTGAAAACCGAGCCCGGCGATGATAACCAACCCAGTAAGTTGCTTTTTAAATTTGGGTAAGCTTTTAATTAAAGGCAAAATAGTAGATATTGTTATGTTGCCTGTAATTCTTAATTGCAACATTTAGCAAAGTTTGTGTTTTCAGCTTGCATTAGATTTACAAGGAATTTTCTGAAGTAGTGATAGGTTTAGTTTTCAGGATTAAATAATTTTCCGTAAAGGTATTGAGAGTTGATTCAGTTGCACAAGATTATACGATAATTTCAGACCAGCAATAACCATAATTTGATTAATCTGCTCAGAAATAGTCAAATTCTAGGGTCTTCATTGTTGTTATACCATGAAGTCTTAAGATGCTGGAAATCTGAAATTTAACAGAAGTTGTTGGAAATGCTCAGAAGATCGGGCTGCATCTGTGAAAAGAGAAGCAGTGAATGGTTTGCCCGTAATCAGAGAATGTCAGCAAAGTAAAACATGAATAATGTTTCTTCCCTCCCTCAAATGTCTGAGCTGTTGAACATTTTGACCACTTTTTGGTTTATGATAAAGTTACCCTTCATGTCACCTCCTTTAGATGACGGTGACCAAAGCAGTACATGTTATTCCATGTGTATTCACCACAAGCACATGACATTATAGTAGGATAACTTTACACTCACATTTTCATTTGTAAGTCATTGCCTTAACATGCATCTAAATTTTTCATGATTCTTGACCCTTGGGAGAGAGAAAGTAGAAAAGTTTTAAGTTTTTGAGATGGGGGAGGTTAGGGGCAGGGAGTAATTTGGGATAAACAACCGGTCTTTATGTTGGTATTCACCTAAGTCATTGATATAAATTATAATTAGATGATAAACCAAACATTGGTCTTTGCGGTACACCTATGGTTATAGCTTGCCAGCCTGGAAATGACTTGAGTTTTCTGTCTTCATGAGCTAATTTCATGCAGTAACCTGTCATACAGTGTGGAAGGAGGACCATCGGCCCAACCTGCCCATACCGTCCAACATGTCCCATCTATACTACTACCACCTGCCTGCTTTTGGCCCGTAACCCTCTAAACCTATCCTATCCGTGTACCTGGCTAATGTTTCTTAAACATTGTGATTAGTACCTGCCTCAACGACCTCCTCCAGCAGCTCGTTTCATATACCCACCACCCTTTGTGTACAAAGGTTGCACCTCCGGTTTCTATTAAATCTTTCCCCCTTGAACTTAAACCTATGTCCTCTAGTTCTCGATTCCCCTACTCTGGGCAAGAGACTTTTTTTCTCGATCTTTTCTTCTCGTGATTTTGAACACTTCGAAACGATTCCCTCCTTATCTGCCTGAGCTTCAAGGAATAGAGTACTAGCCTGCTCAACCACTCTATAATTCAGGCCCTTGAGTCCTGGCACCATCCCTGTAAATCTTCTCTGCACCCTTTTCAGATTGACAAATCTTTCCTACAACATCATGACCAAAACTGAACACACTATGCTAAATGTGGCCTCAATGTCTTAAACCTAATAGAACAGTAGTCGCTTGTTCCAAAAGGCTCATTCAGGAATACTTCATCAATCTCTCCCTCCCAATTTCCCAAGACTAGATTAAGCATTGCCCTCTCCCGTGTGGGGCCCTCTACATATTGCCGGGGGGCCTACAGCTGCCTGCAATCTCCTGGCAAATTTGCTTTTCTAATTCTCATCTCTCGTCTTGTTGACCATTGGGGGCCTGTGCACTCATAGAAACATAGAAAATAGGTGTAGGAGTAGGCCATTCAGCCCTTTGAGCCAGCACCGACATTCAATATGATCATGGCTGATCATCCAAAATCAGTACCCCATTCTGGCTTTTTCCCCATATCCCTTGATTCCCTTAGCCCTAAGAGCTAAATCTAACTTTCTTGAAAACATCCAGTGAATTGGCCT
Source organism: Rhinoraja longicauda (assembly GCF_053455715.1). Classification (NCBI taxonomy): domain Eukaryota; kingdom Metazoa; phylum Chordata; class Chondrichthyes; order Rajiformes; family Arhynchobatidae; genus Rhinoraja; species Rhinoraja longicauda. Next base: position 15,505,310 of record NC_135978.1, read on the forward strand.
CCACTGCCTTCTGTGGCAGAGAATTCCACAGATTCACAACTCTGGGTGAAAATGTTTTTCCTCATCTCAGTCCTAAATGGTCTACCCCTTATTCTTAAACTGTGACCCTTAGTTCTGGGACTCCCCCATCATGGGGAACATTTTCCCTGCATCTAGCCTGTCCAATCCTTTAAGAATTTTATGTTTCTATAAGATCCCCTCATCCTTCTAAACTCCAGCGAAGACAAACCCAGTCCACCCATTCTTTCATTATACGTCAGTCCTGCCATCCTGGGAATTCACCTGGTGAACCTACACTGCACTCCCTCAATAGCAATAATGTCCTTCCTCAAATTAGAAGACCAAAATTGCATGCAATACTCCAGGTGCGGTCTCACCAGAGCCCTGTACAACTGCAGTAGGACCTCCTTACTCCTAAACTCAAATCCTCCCACAATGAAGGCCAACATGCCATTGGCTTTCTTCACTACCTGCTGTACCTGCATGCTTACTTTCAGTGACTGATGTACAAGCACACTCAGGTCTTGTTGCACCTCCCCTTCTCCTATTCTGACACCATTCAGATAATAATCTGCCTTTCTGTTCTTGCCACCAAAGTGGATAACCTCACATTTATCCACATTTTACTGCATCTGCCATGCTTTTGCCCACACCCAAACTATCCAAGTCACCCTGCTGTCTCATAGCATCCTCCTTGCAGCTCGCACTGCCACCCAGCTTAGTGTCATCCACAAACTTAGAGATGTTACATTTAATTCCCTCATCTAAATCGTTAATATATATTGTAAAACAACTGGGGTCCTAGCATGGAGCCTTGTGGCACCCCACTAGTCACTGTCTGCCATTCTGAAAAGGACCCGTTAATTCTTACTCTTTGCTTCCTGTCTGCCAACCAGTTCTCTATCCTTGTCAATACCCTACCCCCAACACCATGTGCTCTAAATTTGCACACTAATCTCTTGTGTGGGACTTTGTCAAATGCCTTTTGAAAGTCCCGATACACAGCATCCACTGGCTCTCCCTTATCCATTCTACTTGTTACATCCTTACAAAATACCAACAGATTAGCCAGGCATGATTTCCCCGTCATAAATCCATGCTGACTTTGACCGATCCCGTCACTGCTTTCCGAATGCGCTGTTATAACATCTTTAATAATTGACTCCAGCATCTTCCCCACAACCGATGTAAGGCTAACTTGTCTATAATTCCACATTTTCTCTCTCCCTCCTTTCTTAAAAGGTGGCATTACATTGGCTACCCTCTAATCCACAGGAAATGACCCAGAGTCGAGAGAACATTGGAAAATGATCACTAATGCATCCACAATTTCTCGGGCCACCTCCTTGAGTATTCTGGGATGCAGACCATCTGGCCCTGGGGATTTATCTGCATTCAGTCCCAACAGTTTACCTAACACCATTTTCTGAGTAATGTGGATTCTCTTCAGTTCTCCCTCCCACTAGATCCTTGGTCCCCTAGTATTTCCGGGAGATTGTGTCTTCCTTAGTGAAGACGGAACCAATTTACTTGTTTAACTGTTCTGCCATTTCCTTGTTTCCCTTTATAAATTCACCTGTCTCTGACTGTAAGGGACCTACATTCACCTTCACTAATCCTTTCCTTTTTACATACCTACAGAAAACTTTACAGTCAGTTTTTATATTTCCCGCAAGCTTTCTTTCATGCTCTGTTTTTCCCCTCCTATTTAACCCCTTTGTCCTCCTCTGTTGAGTTCTAAATTTCTCCCAGTCCTCTGGTTGGCCGCTTCTTCTGGCCAATTTATATGCCTCTTCCTTGGCTTTAACACTATCCTTGACTTCCCTCGTCAGCCACAGTTTAGTCGCCTTCCCAGTTATATTTTTTCGCCAGACAGGGATGAAGAATTCTTGGAGTACATTCATGTGGTCTTTAAATCTTTTCCATTGCATCTCCACCATCAACCCTTTTAAGTATAACTAGACCAAGTGGACCCGTTGGGCCCAAACCTCTCCTGCATTGGTGCAGCTCCCCCTCCCACTCCATCCCCCTCAACCTGCCTGATCCTCCCTCCTCCCCGCTCCCTCCCTAGGAGATAGATTTAAACTTTAAAATGTGAATAACTTTTAAAATATAACACCGATTTCAATGAAACTTCTTCCATTCACACCAAAGGAACGACGGTGAGTAAGGTGGCCCTAAAATTGTTGCGCTATCATGTACTGTTTTGGCTGTAGTTCAGGAACAAACAAATGAGGGTTTTAGTATATAGATTTGCCAGTCTATCCTAGCCAATTCCTTTCTCATACCTTCAAAGTCCTTTATTCAAGTTCAAGACCCTAATCTCTGCATTAACCATGTCACTCTCCATCCTAATGCAGAATTCCACCATATTCTGCTAACTAATCCTTCCTTATTACACAATACCCAGTCTAGGATGGCCTGTCCTCTAGTCGGTTCCTCTGCAGATTGGTTTAAAAACCCAACCCTTAAACATTCCAGGAAATCCTTCTCCTCAGCACTGTTACCAATTTGGTTTGCTTGTCGAGACTGACCTTTGTGTGGAAAGGTAATGTCCCTGTGATATTTTAAATTGGACACTAGATACAAAATAGCTGACAGAACTTCCATAAATGGTTCCATTGTAGGTGATAATTTTTTTCAACTGTAAGCGAAAGCATTACAATCTGATTGCTGATAAAGAAGACCACTGGAATTGGCTATGGTTAAATAGTCCATCATATTCGTTGCTAAGAAACTTAGCAGAATGATTAATATTTGGGTTCCTGCTCCTCTTATCTGAAGTAGTTTCCTAAGTGTTATTGTCTTCAGAAGGATAACAATATATATTTTTTAAACTAGCTGCAGTCTCTGTTTGTACTCTGAAACTTGCCTAATTCTGCATAGACTTTCATTTTTTGAAACATTTTTCAGGTACGTCAGTAGAACCAATTCCAATCAAAGCTGAAGCAGAAGATCCAGATTATTATCAATATACGAATCAAGGTAATGTGGAAATTTTGCTCTAAAACATGTTGAATAAATCAATTTCAATAAAATATGGTGAATATATCAGTCATTTCAATTTTGAAAACTTGCAACTTTTATCATTTGTTTTCTACTTGTGGGTCTTTACAAACTGCATTGTAGTGTTCAAAAATATAAACAGTCTAGTTACAGGCATTGCCTCTTTATTGCATAAATTCATAGCATTCCAAATTTGCAACAAAGCTTTTCATAAATAAAGAGGGTGGATGAATAGAGGTAAAGTATGTAGAGAAAGGGAATTACGAAAGTAGAAAATAAAGATTGTGATGGTGCAGAGTATTGTAGCATTATGGAAAAGAGATACGCGAGCTGGTTCTCAACAGGTAGAAAAGATTACAGTAGATGCAGGTGACGAGCATAAAGTTTGAGAGGAAACAGATTGTCATTGAGTAGAAGATAAAAGATTTAATGCATGCTGGCTGAAGACATTTCTTATTGTCTTTGATTTGCTTTGAGACTTTGATCCTTGGTTCTAGGCAACAGCCAGAGAAAGCGTTTTCCCTGTGTCTACTCTGCAAACCCGATAAGCAGTTAAATTTCAATGAGACCATCTTTTATTCTAAACTCTAATTTGGGTCTAGTCTGCTTAATCTCGTATCAGACAAACTCATAATTTTTCTAACAATCAGAATCTTGCAAGTACAGTAAATCTGATAATCTGGTGTACTCAGAACTTGGGGGGTGGGGGTGCTGGACTACCAAATTTTCTGGATTATTGGATGTACCAAACGAGATGAAAGATGTTGATGCTCTGGCAACAAATCTACCCACATTCCTGACTTGTGGTTTCCTTAAATTCGGCTCCGGGCACGCACCCAACGCACCCAGTTTGGACGTGGCATACACTTTGACTCCTGGTGTCTGCTCCAGGTTAATGAACAAGCCGGATGTAGAATTATAGGGATTTCTGAAATATTGGATACAGTATTGGAGTTTTACTCTATACCTTTCTCTGCTAAGGATGGCCAGATCTGTACACAGTATTCCAGTATTCGTCTCATCAGCCATGTATAATTTTGGTAGTACATCTTTACCTCTGGATGTAAACTTTTTTGTAATAATGTTTGGGCTCCTGGTTGTTGCCTGTACTTGCATGTTAAGTGTTTTGTGTATGAAGATACACAGTTCTTTTGAACATCAACCTCTGTCAATCTCTTTCCACACGGTATCTGCTTTGATTTCTGAAGAAGGGTCTTGACCTGAAACGTCACCCATTCCTTCTCTCCCGAGATGCTGCCTGACCTGCTGAGTTACTCCAGCATTTTGTGTCTACCTCTGCTTTTGTTTTCTCTTCTCTCTACCATACTTGGTGATTTCACATAATTGTTCATCTATCTCGTCCTCGTCCATTCACTTAGCCTGCATACACCCCCTGAAGTATGTCTGCATCTTCCTTGAAACGTGGACTGGCACTGAGCTTTGACTTCTCTGCAAACTTTTCTGCTTACCTTTGGTCACCTGATTCAAATCACTGATATAGATTGAACATCTGGGGCCTCGGGTTATAGACCTGTAGCCATCAGAAACCTGAAACCTCCACAAACTAAAAAAAAAATCAATTTTCTGTCAGTAACCAGTCTTAATTCCCCAATCCCATATGCCAAATTTAGCTTAATGATCTTTTATGTGGCACTTTTTAGTGTTTAAATACACTTTCTCCCAATATCTATTCTGGTGCTTGCAATTTCAAAAACAAAAGTCCAACATATTTGTTGCACATGATTCCTCTGGTAGGATCATGGTGACTCGGACAAATTCTGTTAATTTCTAAATACTCTTATCATTTCTTTAAACTATTCTAGCCTGTTCCCTACTAATGACATAAAGCCAATTTGTCTGTACTTCTGAATTTTCTCTCATGGTGGAGTTGCATTTGTTATTTAATAATCCAGTAATTTATCTAAAAATAGTGGAGTCTTGGAAGAAGGCTCCCAATGCATTTACTATCTCCGTAGCCACCTCTTTCAAAACCCATCAATGGGCTTCCAGTCCTATTAATTTCTCTCTTTTTTCAACTACTGACTCAAGATTTAATGTGCTCAATGTTTCTGGGATGTTTTTGTGTTCTTTATGATGAAATTTGTCAAGAAATATAAAGTGGGAGAAAGAAGGTTCCTCAATAATACCTTGGTAGTTTCAAAATAACATATTTTGCTAGTTTCACAGCTTTTTATGCTTAACTTGCATTGAAGTCTTGTTGCTGCATCATTGAGGTTAATATTACTAATATTCTTAGTAATTCATGATGGTTTTTTTGGGGTCTTTTTAGGCCTTTCCCCTCAGGGAAAAGAGAAATAATAAAAATCAAGGATTTCAAAATAACTCAACTGTAAAGGATGTACCGTCAAGTTTTGTATAAATTTCCAAGTAAAAAATGGGTTGGACATCTTTTTCATCAAATGTCACTAACCTTTGGAACCAATTGCTTTTCTTTTTATGGGTGAAATCTTGGTGTAGACTATCAAAGGAGTTGGCTGTGTTTCCAGTTATAGCTAACAGTTATGGTGAACAAAACCCGAGTGGAAAATTAAGACTGTTTTATCTATTGTTACATGAACTTGATGGTCATTAGGTTTTGAGAAGGAATTCTCCATGATTGCCCACTAAGTTGTGCTCTTAGCTGTGTATTAGCTTAGCTTATGTGCATCTAATTTTGCTTCCATTGAGATTGCATGGTTCAGGGCAATAGCTTCATGATGCTCAATTTCACCATGACTACTTTTGCACAAGATTAATAGGGCCAGCCAATTTCTTTTTGTTGTCTGTGTGAGGTGGTTGTGCACATTATATTTTTAAAATGCTTAATCATTGCCTATTGCTATTAAGCATTGGAGGTCCTACAATAGTGCTTTTTATGTCAGGGCCTGGTGTGGCTACTTTCGATGTCATTACAGTCTTACAAAGGTATTTGTTTTTCCCTAAGATATTTTCACATTGTGCGCAGTTTTCATGACTTGAGTGCATAGTCTTCCCATCCAAAATAATAGCAATATTTCATTGTCAAAAAATTATCTGACGCTGCTCTCTGTGTAGGAAGGAGGGGAGAAATTGAATTGGTTTCATTGCATCATTATATTCTGCTTTAAGCAATGCTTAATGATCTTTGTTCTCTGGTAAGATAGGTTAATTGCTTTCCCTTTCAATGCATCAACAGAAGTTTTGCTCTTGCAGTTGACATTTAATTTAGCATTTCAATTAGCTTCAACGTTGAATCAATACTTTTGATGAGCGGTGTTATCCCTGCCGATTTATATTTAATCCCAATGCTTCTGATTTAAAATGATCTCTTTTGGTGAAATCCCTGCATGGCAGCACTATCTCTTTAACCTGTGCAAATCCACTACCAGATCATATCTCCATTGCTCCAGTACTAGTCTTGCATCCATCAACCGTTTTGCCGTACCTGCTCCCTTGTTAATTTATTTTTGTTGTAACATGTGAAGAGCAACTGTTTAGTAGCTATGTGGAATTGTCAATTTCAATTATCTAAAATATGCTGTTCCGTATGCCATTACAATTGAGCATATAAGATTTGTTATATTTTGAGATTTATGGTTTGCTTCATCACTGCTCATTTTATTAATAATTAGGCCAAACCTCTCCTGTATTGGTACAGCAACCCCTCCCCCTCTCCCCCCCCCATTAACTTTAAAAATATAACACCAATTTCAACAAAATTTCTTCCATTAGCAACTATGTTCTTGTAATATAAATGAATTAGTCTTGCAGAAGTATCAAGAAAGTTCATCTAGTAGTTTGGTTTATAACCAGTGATATTAGAAGTAGAATGTAGAACAGTGCAGCACAGGAACAGGCCCTTCAGCGCACCATGATGACACAATTCAATCTGTCTGCACATGGTCTATGGTCTAAATGCTTAAACATTGCTTCTACACCTGCCTCCACCATCTCCCCATGTGATCCAGGCACCTACCACTCTGTGTAAAACATACACACACATTCCTTGTAAATTTCCTTTACTCTCCCCACCATCCGGTTATGACATCAGTGGTGGGGAAGATGCTGGAGTCAATTACAAAAGAAGAAATTGCGGAACATTTGGATAGCAGTAACAGGATCGTTCCGAGTTAACATGGATTTACGAAGGGGAAATCATGCTTGACTAATCTTCTGGAATTTTTTGAGGATGTAACTAGGATAATGGACAAGGGAGAGCCAGTGGATGTAGTGTACCTGCACTTTCAGAAAGCCTTTGATACGGTCCCACATAGGAGATTAGTGGGCAAGATTAGAGCACATGGTATTGGGGGTAGGGTGCTGACATGGATAGAAAATTGGTTGGCAGACAGGAAACAAAGAGTAGGGATTAACGGCAGGCATCAGAACGGCAGGCAGTGACTTGTGGGGTACCGCAAGTCTCAGTGCTGGGACCGCAGCTATTTACAATATACATTAATGACTTGTATGAAGGGATTAAAAATAACATTAGCAAATTTGCGGACGACACAAAGCTGGTGGCAGTGTGAACTGTGAGGAGGATGCTATGAGGTTGCAGGGTGACTTGGACAGGTTGTGTGAGTGGGCAGATGCATGGCAGATGCAGTTTAATGTGGATAAATGTGAGGTTATCTACTTTGGTGGTAAGAACAGGAAGGCAGATTATTATCTGAATGATGTCAAGTTAGGAAAAGGGGAAGTACCAAGAGATCTGGGTGTCCTTGTTCATCAGTCACTTAAAGTTAGCATGCAGGTACAGCAGGCAGTGAAGAAAGCTAATGGCATGGTGGCCTTTATGACAAGAGGAGTTGAGTATAGGAGCAAAGAGGACCTTCTGCAGTTGTACAGAGCCCTAGTGAGACCGCACCTGGAGTACTGTGTGCTGTTTTGGTCTCCAAATTTGAGGAAGGGCATTCTTGCTATTGAGGGTGTGCAGCGTAGGTTCACTAGGTTAATTCCCGGAATGTCGGGACTGTCGTATGTTGAGACTGAAAGACTGGAGCGACTCGGCTTGTATCAGCTGAAATTTAGAAGGATGAGTGGGAATCTTATTGAAACATATAAGATTATTAATGGATTGGACACGTTAGAGGCAGGAAACATGTTCCCATTGTTGGGGGAGTCCAGAACCAGGGGCCACAGTTTAAGAATAAGGAGTAGGCCATTTAGAACAGAAATGAGGAAAAACCTTTTCAGAGTTGTAAACTGTGGAATTCTCTGCCTCAGAAGGCAGTGGAGGCCAATTCTCTGGATGCTAGATAGAGCTCTTGATGATAGAGGAATCAGGGGGTATGGGGAGAAGGCAGGAACAGGGTACTGATTGTGAATGATTGTGAATGATCAGTCTCTGAAGCTCATTGATGTAATCAACAAGGAAAGCTCATCAATTCCTATACTTCTTTAGAAGCTTGAGGAGATTTGGCATGTCGACCAATACTCTATTGAACTTGTACAATTGAACTTTTACAATGTTCAGGCTCGAGACCATATTGACTGGTGACGGACATTTACTATAAACCCACTGACTCGCACAGCTATCTGGACTATACTTCTTCCCACCCGGTCCCCTGCAAAAAGTCTATCCCCTACTCCCAATTCCTCTGTCTACGCTGCATCTGCGCCCGGGATGAGGTGTTTCACACTAGGGCTTCAGAGATGTCCTCGTTCTTCAGGAAACGGGGCTTCCCCTCCTCCATTATAGATGAGGCTCTCACTAGGGTCTCTTCTACATCCCGCAGCTCCGCTCTTGCTCCCCCTCCCCCCACTCGCAACAAGGACAGAATCCCCCTCGTTCTCACCTTCCACCCCACCAGCCAGCGGATCCAACAAATCATCCGCCAACATTTCGGCACCTACAACAGGACCCCACCACTGGCCATATCTTCCCATCCCCTCCCCTCTCTGCGTTCCGCAGTGACCGTTCCCTCCATAACTCCCTGGTCCACTCGTCCCTTCCTACCCAAACCACCCCAACCCTGGGCACTTTCCCCTGCAACCGCACGAGATGCAACACCTGTCCCTTTACCTCCCCCCTCAACTCCATCCAAGGACCCAAACAGTCTTTCCAGGTGAGACAAAGGTTCACCTGCACCTCCTCCAACCTCATCTATAGCATCCGCTGCTCTAGATGTCAACTTATTTACTTCGGCGAAACCAAGCGCAGGCTCGGCAATCGCTTCGCTGAACACCTGCGCTCAGTCCGCATTGACCAAACTGATCTCCCGGTGGTCGAGCACTTCAACTCCCCTCCCGTTCCCAGTCTGACCTTTCTGTCATGGGCCTCCTCCAGTGCCATAGTGAGGACCACCGGAAATTGGAGGAACAGCACCTCATATTTCGCCTGGGCAGTTTGCAGCCCAGTGGTATGAGCATCGACTTCTCCATCTTTAGAGTTCCTCTGTCCCTCTCTTCCCCTCCTCCTTCCCAGATCTCCCTCTATCTTCCTGTCTCCACCTATATCCTTCCTTTGTCCCGCCCCCCCGACATCAGTCTGAAGAAGGGTCTCGATCCGAAACGTCACCCATTCCTTCTCTCCCGAGATGCTGCCTGACCTGCTGAGTTACTCCAGCATTTTGTGAATAAATACCTTCGATTTGTACCAGCATCTGCAGTTATTTTCTTATACATATTGACTGGTTGCATGTATGCCCCGGAGCAATGTATGCCCAGTCCATCAGACGCTGACTTCCCCACCATCAAAGGGATCTATAGTTAACGCTGCCTCAAAAACGCAAACAATTTCATCAAATATCTACACTACCTGGCCACACTGTCATTTAATTCCTTCCTTTGGAACAAAGGTACAGAAGCCTGAAAACTCTGACCATTGAGTTCAAGAATAGCTTCTTCCCAACAACCATTAGGCTCTTGAGCACAGCACTGCACCTCAGCAAGATTGAACATCTGTGGACTGTCTTTGGTTGCACTGAGTGTTTCTTTGCAGTCGTATCATGGTTATTAATTTAAAATGTTAAAATATATATTATCTGTTGTAATGCATTTATGGGCCAGTTCAGCTGCTGCCAGTAATAATTTCATTGTTCCTTTGGCAGTACCTATGACAATTAAACTCTTGACTTGATTCATGACAAATTAAATGGTGTTTGAGGTGTAAAATATGCAAAGGTATCGAGTGGCAGTATGGAGAACGAGAAAGGAATGGCAATACTTGTTCCTGTTATCAGGGATGTGAATTTTCCGCGGATTTCCACGTTTTTAAAATCAATTTTCCGTGCTTTTTGCCCGATTTCCGCGTTTTTTTACTTTGCCAAATAAATGGAAAAACCGGATCGAAAATAGAAGAAAAAAAAACGAAACGATGTATAGAACTGTAATGAACACCAGAGTTCTGCTGGAGGTCGCTAGGGGATCCGCGAGAAATCCCCCGCGCCTGGAAGTCTCCCTGAAAATGTGGCACCTAGGCTGGGCGAGGCAGCCAATCTCAACCTCATCAGGACTTCCATGGCCGATCGGTGGGTTGAATTTGTAACCTGCGGCCGGGGCTCTGGAACTCCAGCCCAGTTGGAGCCAGCACATCTATCCCCATAGCCAACTTCCTTGGCCAGCTGGATAAACCAGCAAAGATCTGGAACCAAGAGTGCCGGAAAATCAGTGGTGGAACTGTATCACAAAATGCTGGAGTAACTCAGCGGGTCAGGCAGCATCTCAGGAGAGAAGGAAAGAAGGACCCATTCCTTCTCTCCTGAGATGCTGCCTGACCCGCTGAGTTATTCCAGCATTGTGTGATACCTTTGATTTGTACCAGCACTGCAGTTAATTTCCTACAGTGGTGGAACTGTAATGAGTAAATATTAAATTTAAAAGTGCAAGATTATATAACTAAATTAATTAACGCAGGGTTAAAATATAAAACAGCAGAAAAGCCAATTACCACCTTTTTGGGCTGATTATCAATTAATGTGCTTTGGTTGTGCTGTGGTATTGATTTTTTAAAATTGTATATGTGCATATTCTCTGTAATATTCTCTGTTACTGTAAACTGAGTCACCAGATGACGCTGTGGTTCATGCAGTGGAATTATTGAGCTGTTCCTGTAACATTTGCTTTATTTCACCTTTGTCTCCAATGTAAAACCAAATAAATTAAGAGTGAAGGTTGTTGACCAACAGACGCTTGGATCTAATTTGGTGATGCACGAAGGGAAAGTTAACTAGTGATTAAAGGAATCACAAAGAAATTTGCGAAGCAGGACGATGCGAGTAACGGTTCAATGCTGGTGGGCATATGAAGGAGTGATGCCTAAAATATTATCTTTCTTCCAATTTCTAGTTATCTTCACTTGTTCAAAAATGTAACTGGAAACCACATGATGTAATTAATGGCTGTAGGCCAGTACTGATCTTTCTAATACTAAAATTGTATGGCACCAATTTGCAGATGATTGAGGAGAAATCTTTGTGGGGCATAATCCACAATACCTTAGTGGAACTACATATCTATTTTAAATGGTGTTGTACATTAAGGAGTACAAAAATTATTCAAAGGATCATCTGCCAACAGGAGGAGAGTTGCAGAATGAAGCCAATGTATCAAGTGATGAGACTGAAGAGGAATATACAGCAGATGGTAAGAAGTGGAGTAACTTCCCTTTTTAATTTTTGCCCCCTGAGAAAATGAAATTAGTCTGAGGTCTCAGCAGTAACAAAACATTAATGCAGAACCTTTTGAAATGGCAGTTTTAATCTTAGAAGTATTATAAATTTCTAACACCAATTGGTAGACTGCAAATAAATGTAAATTTGATATATGAAAAATAGAAAATTTAATTTTGTTGGCCGCTTGGTTTGATTCATTGATTTTCAGACAAACATTGCAAATTATTTTTCTGCTGGTATCTTGATAAGATGGCCTGGGTAAGATTGATGTTTTGTGTATGTGCAGCTAGAGTCAGCTGTTGTTAAGAATATTTGAAAAATCCAAGTTCATGAAATGACAGCGGTGGACATGACCCACATCACCAGTTTTTTTGCTGCATAGTTATTGCAGTATTATTGCAGTATTATGCAAGATCAGTTTGCCTTTACCCAAGTTGAGATTAGAAGTGAAAGTTTTCATTGGGTACATTGGTTTTCTTAGGATATATTCTCGATGTAGTGCTTTATATTTTCCAGGATGTAGACATTGCTGGCAAGGCTGATTGGCAAGGTTTATTGTAGGCACAAGGGACTACAGATGCTGGTTTACAACAAAAAAAATGACACAGTGCTGGAGTAACTCAGTAGGTCAGGCATCATCTCTGGAGGACAAGAACAGGCAATTATTCGGGTCAGAACCCAACTTCAGGCAAGGTATACTGTCCATTTTTAACTAACCCTGAGCTTAAAATTAATAAAACAGATGCTTGAAATTTGAAAGAAAACAAAATACTGGAATTGCTCAGATGGTAACACAACATCTCTGAGAGGAAAACCAGAGTTGACGTTACAGGTCGAAGACCATTTATATGAACTGCTAAAATGAGAAAAAAATGGCTCAAACAGAGAAAATATGGTACAGATGGATATCATAATCATATCATATATATACAGCGCGGAAACAGGCCTTTTTGGCCCACCAAGTCCGCGCCGCCCAGCGATCCCCGCACATTAACACTATCCTACACACATTAGGGACAATTTTTTACATTTACCCAGTCAAATTAACCTACATACCCGTACGTCTTTGAAGAGGTTGTGACTATTTTAATGCATTTACCTGCCGTGCTTTTGTCTGGATCCAATTGGAGATGGGCTTGGGCAGTTCCAATTGCTGAGGAGTTGCAAATGGAGATCAAAGTTGTGCATTCATTAATGGGCATCCCTTCGGACCTTAATTTGGATGCAAGATCTTTTAATGAAGCAGCTGACAATTGTTGGGCTTGAGGAATTCTCAGATTCTCAGATTATTTGTATTGTCATTTCTTGGCTACTTTCCCCTTTGAGAACGTCAAGCAATAACTGAAAATAAACTATTAGTATTTCAGGTCTGGGTCGTTCCGATCTCAACGGGTCCCAGACCTGTAATGTTAACTGGTTTTCTTTCCACAGGTGCTGCCTGACCTAATGAGCTTTTCAATACATTTCCGATGTCTAGCATTTGCAGTTTTTACATTTTAATTTTCTTTATAGAAATGTTGGAATTACTTTCATTTCATTTGCACCTAATTGCTTTGAGCCCTCTACAAATGTAAAATGATTGCAGAACCTGCCTTTGCATGTCCTAAAGCAGTTAATATGTTATATGTTCAACACATGCACCACTCATTGAAACACAGCTATTTTAAAACGGTGTAAATGTGAGTGGCTGCTTTGCAATTCAATATTTTGCAAATGCAGCTCTAAAATGCGGCAGTCAATCGTTAAATTATTTTACGAACAATTTCATAATTGATATTTTTGGTCACAGAAAATCATGATTCACTTACTGATGCAGTGACATTTTTGAAAGATACTTCAATCTACGGATAAATCACACAGAAATCAGTTTTTCCAAGCTTCTTTCAACATTCGTTTTGTTGAATTTTGAGTTTAGTTTTTCATTGTTAATTGAAGAGAGGTAAGAGAAGCCCTAATTATTTTTCCCTTAAGTATCTTGGCTATACTCATTTCCAGAGTAGCCATGAAGTACACAAATTTGGGATGTTAGGAACAGTTGTTAAAACGTGTCACCTGGTAGAACCAATTTCCTTTTTAATAGGGTCAACATTGCTTGAAATTTATAATTTTGGGGGGAAAAGCAGAAATATTACAGTTTGGTAGTTTTCATTTTTCATGCTATTTATTCTTGCTTAGATTGTGATGTGGAACAGATATAATTGAAGCTGGTGGGAATTTTAAATTTCTCAAGTAGGTAGGTTTTAAAAGATTGAACCCCAATTCCACTCTCTCCATTTCTAGTTTTAAACAAGGTCAAACAGTATGGTGAGGGCATGTGGGGATCATCCCAGTTTTGAGCAAGCTTGTTTATTTGAATAAAGTAAAGCTATGTATCTTTAAATAATTTCTGAGTTTCTCAGACATCAGGCAGCCTAGTATTTATAGTGAGTTGAGCACTGCTTAGAGGAAAAATTGGGCACCTTCACTGCATCACTTGTGGCCAGCAACATAAGATTTAAGAGATATAACACTGGGGGAATTTAACAGAGCTGTGCCAGTGCTGCAGAAATCTTTGATCACCGAGTACTTTAATTGCCTCCTCAAAATAATTTAAAATTGTGTTTTCCATGAGACTATTCAAATATATTTGTATTCTGATGCTTAACACTGCAAAATTTGCAATTAACGCAACAAATTACAGCAGCCCTATTAATGGTGACTTTATTTGAGAAACAAACATTGCTTGATTATGACATCCTGTGGTCATGTAAGGTACAATGCATTACATGATAGTTACTTGTACATTTGTAAAGCTTTTTTCTTGTGTTGCTTAATTTAATTTAAGTTTTTCCTTAAATAGTAAACATTTTGTTTTGTATTCCTTAGATTTGACTCACCATGAGCATTCTGACACTAGTGAAGACCCAGAAGTAGAAGTTACTATTGAAGGCAAGCATTGGTTCTTTAACTGATTCTGTAGTAGGCACAGAACCTACTATATATAGTAGTTGAAACTTTGAATAAATTGATATTCAGTTCTGTCGTATTACATTCCAAAACAATTGTGTGTCTGAGGGAGGGAATGGTCAGGTGGGTGGTGAACTCGAATTTCCAAGTCATAAATGCAGCTGGTTGTGCTTTTCCTTTTTTTGTTCCTGCATTCCTGATCTGATCCTCTTTACCCTCAAATTTAGGCAAATTGCATTGAAAGTGTCAAATTATTTTATTTCATAATTCAAAATTGTAGTTGAAAATTAAGATCTCCTTTAATTTAAGAGGCTTTATTCTTCTGATCAGCTTTGATTTCACCTGATGTCTGTAGGGCAATACTTGATGAAAAAGAAAATATCTGGGAGCCGGTGTGAAAGAAGTGCAGGTGAAAGCTTTTAAACTATATTCCGATCTGACTTGTGGCAAGATATCAGTTTTCTTTAAAATAAAATGGGTATATTTCAATCCGTCTTATGTTCTTGTGACAAACAGAAGAGCATAATGGAGAATGAAGAAACCTGTTGGTTATTGTAAAATAATTTATCTTGATAGATTAAGAAAATTGTGGGTGATCTATGAAATCATCATGTGTTATTCATAATAGAGTATTGGTATAGACGTTGGGAGAGATGTTAGCAAAGAATAGTATTTTGGAGGGAACAGAATATAGGACAATATTATCAGATGGAAGAGGGAGAGTACAAGAAAATATGGGAGGGGATAAAGTGGCATGGCAATCAAACAGTAAATATTGTAGCAAAGTTACCAAGTTTAATTCGGATATCATTTTCTCGTACCGTACAAATCTGAGTCCCAAATTCTATAATAGCCAATTAAGTACTTTTTGTCATGTAATCATCATTGTAAACCTTGTGAATTGACAATCACCATTTAGCAAGGTGTAATGATCTGTTTTGATTTGTTTTGAAGTAAAGTTACACAATCAAAGCAAAGTTAATTGCAAAAGTAAATAAAGAAAGCACAATTAGATACAATTTGGGGGGGGGGGGAGGGGGGAGATTCGTCATGAATCATCCTTGAAAATTGAAGAAAAACGCCTAACTCCATTTTACCTGAACAATAATTAATGCTGGAGGCCATGCCATGATGGTACAACTCTTTCATAATGCATCCGACATCCTTGCTGTGGCATGTACCTTCGCTGAAAATGCTTCCAGGATTTTTTGTTTTCATCTCATGCTTGCAGTACCAGCAGTTTTGTTTAATTTTCATTTATGTAAACACTGCCTAGTTGAGCGCAAATGCTAGATTCTATATATCCCACGATTCTGCTTATTTTCATTTGTTCTCATTCAGTGTGGCCATTTGGGTACTTGGGATTCCAAATTTTTGTCATGAATGCATCAACAAAATTGCAATGAAACCAAAAGGCACTGTAAATCGGGCTATTTGGATAAGTATGAGAGGACATTTATGGTTCACAGTTTTATGAAGAGCATGGAAATGTTATAAAACTGCATTTTCTATTTTTAGATGATGAATATTTCCCACCAAATAAGCGAACAAAGTGTACAGTACAGCTGACGGATGCCGGGGCCACCGTGAAGCGGAAAAGTAGGGAATTCAATTTTGGTGAGTTAAAGTACCATTTCAATTTCTTGAAGATTTGTTTCCATTCCTAGATAAACAGGACCAATCATCAGACTTGCTAGATGTAATGTATTCTATGATTATGCAGAAATCACTGGATATTTTAATAAATTTAATTGTAAATTGATTTTTGATTTTTCATTCTTAACTTTTATTAATTAAACAATACAGAATACTTTTTGGAAATTTAGTTCGCTTTGCATCATTCATTTTCTATGTTGTACATTATGTTAAATTTGTTTTACCATAATGATTAGGTTTTTCAATCCAGTAGGTGTGCAAGGAAAATTCATTTGTGAGATGGTTCATAACTTTTGTTCAGAACATTCAATTTGGCTGATTCAATAAAATAAATAAAGTGCAGAACTTTGCTTTAACATCTCAACTGCAAATACAGCATAATTTAGACTTTTAATTATAAACATTTGTGCTTGAATCAGAAATTTGATTTCTTTTGTCAGCGTCTTGAAATTCGTCTTGCATGTATTCTGTGTTTGCAGTAGGCAATATTTGATAAACTGGTTTAAAGGTTTCTGCATTCATCACTACTTGGAGTCATTGCTGTGCACAAGTTAATCAACGGTATTTACTGTATCTGGGCATTAGTTACCACTATTTTACTTTAGTTATACTGGTGTTGAGCTTTTTTCATTAATTTGCAAACTTTTCATAAATGCAGAACAATGGAATGCAAGAATTACCGATTTAAGAAAGCAAGTAGAAGAACTCTTTGAAAGAAAATATGGTAATTATTATGGTTAAATTTTGTGTAACATGCTTATCAGATTGTTTTAATTCTTTAAAAAGAACGATAAGTTGGTCCTAATTATGATGAATGTGGCCAGCAAGTCGATTTGGGATATGGGCGGAGGTGAACATGTTTATGATACTGAGGGGGACAGTTATTAGAAAATTGGGTATTAGTAACCCAAGCTGATTGCATGAGATGGGCTGTACATTATTGCAATGGTAAGGAGTATTCAATCTTGACTGATAATGGATTAAATTTGTTGTATTTAATTCTACAATGTATTCAGTTCCTCGGATTTGTTCTTAACTAGTTCCATTGAATCAAAATGCTTCCAAGAGGAATGGCACAATATAACTGATCAAAAGGTCTTCAACGTGACATGTTAACGATGTTGCCTGACCTGATGCGTGTTTCTGGCGCATTCTATTTCAAAGGGATATTATAGCCTTGGGTTTAATGCTGTTGAATTATTACATGCAGTTGGTGGTTTCAGTCTTTGCAGTTTACATTTCTAGCATGCATTTATGTTTTTACACCTTGCTGCTAACTTCAAATGTATTTGTCTGATTTACATCATCTCCAGACCCACTATTGTTAACCAAGTGTTTATCACACTCGAATCCAGCTCCCTCATCCTTGCTGTCATTTTTAAAAATCCATCTCTTCCTCCACTTTCTTGAATAACATTTTGGGGACCTTTTCCTCCTTCCCTGCCTATTTTTCCCCCAACATTGCTTCTTAAAATGGGCTTTGCCTCGGAGTATTTCCCAGTTCTGATAAAGGTCACCAATCTGAAATGGTAATTTTTATTGTCTCTCCATTGAAACACCCTGACTCACTCTGCATTGCTGACATTTTCTGTTTTAGACTTCAGCATCTACAGTATTTTCCTGTTCTTAGATCCTAGCAGTTACAATCTGAAGAGGCTGATGGAGTGGTTGATTAACTTTAGAACAAGGGAGGTTATGGGAAGATTGACAAGGTGTTCAAATTATGAAATCATCATAAAGTATGTTTGGAGAACCGTTTCACTGACACGAGGATCAATAATTTGAGGACAAGGATTTAAGATTATTGATAGAAAATTCAAAGGAGGTAAATTTACTTTTTAAAAGGATACCAGAAGCAATTCAGCAGTAACTTTCTAAGAATAGTTAATGGAAATTGCAGGAGTAAAGGACTAATTAAATAGTTCGAAGATGAGCTGTTAGTAGGGTGGGCCAGATTTGGTAAAAAATTGCAGTTTTGGTCTCCTAATTTGAGGAAGAACATTCTTGCTATTGAGGGAGTGCAGCGTAGGTTCATCGGGTTAATTCCTGGGATGGCAGGACTGACATGATGAAAGAATGGTCGACTGCATTCACCGGAATTTCGAAGGATGAGAGGGGATCTTATAGAAACCCATAAAATTCTTAAAGGATTGGACAGGCTAGTTGCAGGAAAAATGTTCCCCATGTTGGGGAAGTCCAGAACCAGTGGTCACAGTTTCAGAATAAGGAGTGGGCCATTTAGATGAGGAACAACATTTTCAGCCAGAGAGTTGTGAATGTGTGGAATTCTCTGCCACAGTGGAGGCCGATTCACAGGATGTATTCAAGAGAGAGTTAGATATAGCTCTTGGGGCTATGGAATCAAGGGATATGGGGCGAAAGTAGGAACAGGGTAGTGATTCTGGGTGATCAGCCATGATCACATTGAATAGCGGTGCTGACTTGAAGGGCTGAATGGCCTACTCCTGCACCTATTTTCTGTTTCTAATAGCTCTTTGTGCTGTAAGTTTCTAATTTCTAATGATATCTGGAACTCTGTCATCTTATTTATTATCCCAAATAGATGACAGCAACATTTTACATCAGATAAGGAGTTCCTATTTTTCCTACCTCTAAATATCAGCCTAATGTCTTTTGTGGGGTTATTAAAGAAAAAGATACTTAAGTTTCTTGGTTTGGGAGCATCTTTGTTTTAGTTGGGTAATAATGCATTGTCTTATTAAATTAGTAAATTAAGCTAGCTTGCTTAGTCTGTAGAATTAGACTCCATGTTAGGAAGGTTTGGCAAGGATATCTTATGATGCCACAAAACATCATAGGAGATCTCCCACATTCTTCATTGCTCTATATGTCATTCTGCAATTTGGTAATGTTCCTCTTCAACGGTTCGCATTTAAATATGTTCACTGCAAAGTGGAGTGTAAGTAATTTAGAACAGGTATTGTATGAAGCTACTATAATAATAGACCTAAATCTTAACATTGTATAAAATTTTAGCTCAAGCCACTCTTGCTACCGGACCAGTTGTGATCCCATATCCACTCTTCCAGTCGAATTCCGAAGATCTTTGTGTTGATGGTTTACCTGAAGGAATTCCATTCAGGAGGCCATCCACCTATGGAATTCCAAGATTAGAAAGAATCCTTCTAGCAAAAGACAGGATAAAATTTGTTATAAAAAGGTATGGATTTAGTAAGAATTTGATTTAATGGCAAGAGAACTGGTATGTTGGATATTGACTTCTGTTAAATAGCCCTTAAGTAGTTATTTGCTGTAAAGACCGTTGAAATACTTAAAGATTCTGAGCACTTGTATAAATGTAGGGATTTACATTTTACCCTCTCTATAAGCGAGTTCGGTATTCCGACTGAGCATGCGCAGGCATAGAATTGTCACCAGCTGATCTACGTGTAAATGTTCGTTTTTTCCAGTTTTTCTCCGTATAGGTAAGAAAATATAGTTTTCAAAACTGTTAATTTGATGTACATATGGTTAATTAGTAAAAACTATGATGATTTTGTAGTTTTTCTTTTATTTATGCGGTGAGTTCCCCTCGACTCTCCCCGACTCTTTAACTTGTCCCGGAGCCGTAGAACCGCAGCTGATCGCCACCGACCCAGGGCCGGGACAAGGCGAGATAACGCAGCGCCCCCTCGCAAACAACAAACTCAAGGATACTTCCCTCGCCACCAGCGCTCACCTTGGGGATGCGGGGCTTCCGAACAACAACCACAACACGTGTTTGTTTTTATTTCGCTGCGTTAGAGGGAGACGGGGCCAGGGAAGAGAGTGGAGGGGCGACGCA